>NC_067423.1:18159135-18250237 GCF_009764475.1 Pristis pectinata
TCCTTGACTTCTTGCATCTTGCAGTAGGAGCAGTGCCTTGACTTCTTGCATCTTGCAGTAGGAGCAGTCCATTGCCTTAACACCATCCTGCCTACAGAGTCAAGTGGACAAATGAACAGGAAAACAAAACCTGGCCTACTCCTCACCAAAGCCTCAGCTCCCCACTCTTACACTGGCCACTCCACAATGGTTGCTCCATAAAAGCTTTTCTGGCTTGACCTTACCTTTTTATTGGCTGCTCTTAATTCGCTAATCAGCCAATCAACGAGACACGACTCTTTTAAACTGTCCCACTCTCACTTCAAGTCCTGACTCCTGGAAAATGGAACTGGAACCTGTGATCCGTGAGTTTGCCTTGTAAATAAAGGGAGTCACTTCCTGTTGAGGTGCTGTGTGCGGTCAGAGTAGGTGTTGCTGAAACCTGACACCTCACAATACTCACTGGGGGTTTGGACTGTTCCAGACTGAAGTGGCTGGGCTCACCCTGGGCTGGAACTCCCTGTGTGGGCTGGACAACACACCTTTCCCATCAGAGATAAACTGAACCCTCCCCATCCCATGGAACACCCACAATCAATTTAATTTCTAAATCTGGGAATTTTACACCCGTGCACGTTCCGATATCTGCAGCGTTACACCCGGTGTGTGTAGAATTAGGGTGTTCCCTAGCATGTGGAGCACAGAAACAGAGCACTCGGCCCACGGGATCCGTGCTCATGTTGCTGCTCCACACCAGCCTCCCCCCTCCCTTCATCCAAGCCCATCAACAGATCCGTCTGTTCCTTTCTCCATCTGCCTCTCCCTTAAGTGCATCTGTGCTCTCTGCCTCGATTACTTGTGGTCCTGAGCTCCAACTGCAGCCACACCCAAGTCAAGAAGATTTTCTTCTGTTCTCTCTTTGACTTATCGGTGACTATTTTACATTGATGAGCTGTGAACCTGGCTTCACACACAGGAGGAAACATCCTCTCGATATCTACCCTATAAATCCTTCACAGTGAGAACGGCCCCTGGCTGGTCACCCCTCAATCTTCTCTCTTGTGGAGAACAATGGGCAGGCACTGTTGTCTAGCGGTTAGCATAACGCTATTACAGCGCCAGCGACCCAGGTTCAATTCAGGGCACTGTGTGTAAGGAGTCTGTGCATTCTCCCCATGTCTGCGTGGGTTTCCTCCGGCTGCTCCGGTTTCCTCCCACGTTCCAAAGACGTACGGGTTAGGAAGTTGTGGGCATGCTACCTTAACACAAGAAGCATGGCGACACATGTGGGCTGCCCCCAGAACACTCTGCGCAAAAAGTGCATTTCACTGTGTGTTTCGATGTACGTGTGACTCATAAAGATATCTGAAATCAAGCCCCAGCCTGTTGGATCTTCCCTGCCTCTGTGTTTTGTGATAAGTTCACTGCTCCAATGCCACTCAGTCTTTTATGTAGCAGTGAAATAGAACAGTTCACAGTCCAGCATGTCTGGTCTAACAGAGGTTGAGCAGAATGTTTCTACTTTTCATTTTTATTCATCTCGAAACAAATCTCAGGACATTCTTTTCACTTTTATGCCTGTGTTCAGTTCTTTCTTTATGTGCAGTGTCACACTGTACCTTCCTCTAACTCTAGTGTTACACCCCTTGTGCATTCCTCCTGCACAGTTACACTCAGGAGATGTTCTCCAGACCCCTGCATTACACCCCATATATCCTCCTGTAACTGCTGGGCAGTCAGTCCAGTTCTGCCGAGAACAGGACTCATGGGGTTGGTTCACTCCCACTGTGTAACAGCCAGCCTGTAGACATAACCTCCTGTCCAATACTGTGTCGAAAAATAATTTCGAAGAAAATAACTTTTCTGTCACATTACACTTACAGAAATGATGAATGTTCACACAGTCTTCGTTCATCCCTTGATAACTATTAGGCTCACCCTGACTCCAGTTTCTGTAACTGTACGAAGATCCATCAATCCATGTGAAAGTCCCTTCCTGTGGGATATAAATCAATGTTTATCTGTGTGGGAATGCTGAGTAGCCTGCCCCTTAACGGTACAGGGAGGAGCTGTACCTGAGCCAGAGTGAGACCAGAATACGAGCAGCCAGAACAAATAGGGCAGTGAATGAGATTTTAAATGATGGACTGGCAGGGTGGGGGGAAATCTCATGGAAGTAACAGAATCCTTGGAACAAAAGAAACCAGATCTGAGAGTGAAGGTCAGGGAATAGGAATAATGGTAACTCAACAATGAGGGAGAAGGTAGTCACTGAACACAAATACAAAGTCTGATCTCTCAAAGACAGACGGTGAAACAATTCAGAAAGGAATTTAAAACACCTGCAGAGCAATGAACACAGAATCCAAACCAAAGAGGAAATGGAGGCTGTAAGTTGTAGCACAGATCCAGATGTGTGTGTGGAGGAGTGGAACACTGAGTACATCACCCACTCCCCCCACCCCATCGCCCCACCTATGAGGACCAGCCCAGATCAGGAGCACAACTGGAATATTCGCTTCCCAGCCCCAGGAACTTGAGGGGCTTTGAATGTGTCTGAAGGTTTAGTTCATCCTTTCCTCAGGGGAGCAAATTTCCCAAACTGTTACTGTCCTCCAAACGATGAATTAAATTCAACATAATCACTTCTCACTCTAGAGAGTGCAAAGATCGAGTTTGTGAGTAGATACAGAATGTCATAGTTACAGGAAACTTTTTGAAGAAACAATGCAATCAGCAGGTTGGGAATTCCAACAATCACAGAGATCTTAATTTATACATTTACAAATATATTTCCAGCTGCTGTCTCCAACATCCAGAGACATGTTTCACAAAATGAAGAAATACTTAAAAGCATAATATTATTAACTTATTTTGTAGTAAAAAATACAGGGCTCATCAGAAATCTTAGAATTACAGTTTCTGGACATGAAGCTACAAGGCACAATAATCATCAGTCAATTAGAAAAGCTTTGCCTCGGTACCCTGACTTGGTGGAAAACCATGAGTTGTACTCACAGTTGAGAAACATTTCGGTCCTTCCAGGTGAATCTAAAAGCCCTGAGTTGCATGTGTATCTTTTAGACTAATTTTTATGAGTTCCTCAATGAATGAATGAATGTTGAATCTTGTTTGAAGAGTGAGTTTCATCTTATTCCGCTGAAGGTATCGCTTCATGGTATGTTGAACAATAATAGAAAACTACTCTCTTGGTTTTGGTTTGGGCAATTAAATATTTTTGAGGATGAACATTCTTTTTTTAAGCAAATCTGCTTTGAGCAAGTTTGTGGGCCAAGTCAATCATCCTCGATCCCATGTTTGCCTGGCCAATTTTACTTATGTTTTCGTTGCTTCAGTCAACTGTGACACAGTGGTGCAGCAGGTGGTGCTGCTGCCTCACAGGTCCAGAGACTGGGGGTCAATCCTGACCTCCAGTGTTACCTATGTGGAGTTTGCACGCTCTCTCTGTGACTGAGTGGGCTTCCACCGAGTGCTCTGGTCTCCTTCCACTTCGCAAAGATGTACCGCTAGTTTAATTGGTGACTGTAGATTACTGCTGATTTTGAGTAGGTAATAGGAGGAACAGGGTGAAGCTGATGGCATGTGAGAGAAAATCGTTTGCAGGAAAATGAGTAGGAGAATGGGATTAATGGGATGGCTCGAGGAGCTGAAGTGGATTCAATGGGCTGAATGTCCTCCGATTTTGTACCAAATTATGAAACTAGATCCTAGAGCAAAGTCTGCTGTTGCTGTCATTGTTTTCATAGATTTGATTAGCCAAATAATTTTAAAGTTTAGATTCATCATTTTCCATTAAACAATGTTTGGAATGTTTCCCCGAAGATATAATGATTGCTTGCATTCTTTATTTTTATTTAAGAAGATTCATGTGATTTATTTCAATTTCATATCCCCACAATCTCTAAATTCTCAGTTTTGAAATTCCTTCACAGCTGCTCAGTGACATCGCGCTGCACACCAGCCTTGCCCCAGTGTCCTTCAGACATTTTGGGAACAAAAATGTATCAGCTTCAGGAGAAGGATTAACCGAAACCTGAATGCATAGAGGATCAGGCAGAATGAAGGGAAATGTGAGAGGTGTGCTAATCAGAGATAATACCACAGCAAAGGAAGAACAGGATATAGACAGCTGAGCAGACACGTCAGTGGGGAGATCAGGGCTCTCACCAGGTTCCCACCGTCAGTTGAAATATTGTATTTCCATATATTAGAGTATATGGCACTGATTCCATCAGCGTTCTGACTCCTGGAACACATCTTGACTGCAAAGCGAGTTACCAGTGTACAAAACAGTGGAGATAACTTCTCAAGGGATAGAATTGACAAGCAGAGAGGTTGTGTAAAACTTGGATAAAACCTTGGTGAGACTGCACTCGGTCTGGTCTTCACTTTATGGAAAGGGTACAAAGACACCACTGAAGGTGAGAACATATTTCCAGGAAAGGTAACAGAACTGACAGGTCGTACTTACCAACAAAGGTTGAGCAAACCTGAGCTCCTTCATCCATCAGTGACTGAGGGTGGTATTTTGGTATCTCTCTCTCTCTCTCTCTCTCCCCCCACCCCTCTCTCTTTCTCTCTTTCTCTCTCTCTCTTTCCCTCTCTCTGTGTCTGCCTCTGGTCTCTGTCTCTCTCTGTCTCTGTGTGTGTCTCTCTCTGTCGCTCTCTCTCTGTCTCACTCTCTCTCTCTCTCTTTCTCTGCCACAAAATGCACAATTTAGGATAGGTCTGTTTTGTTACTTAATATCCTGGTTAGTTGGATTTTCAGGGAGCCATCCCTCACTGTAATAAAAGAGGTATAGTTTGGGTGCGTCTGGGAGTTTGGGCTCGGAAGCTTTCAGACCAGCCGCCAGTATTAAATATTCAAAGAGATTCTGCTCGTTGAGATGTGCTACCATTGTAAGTATGTAATTCTGCAAAGTTACCTGTCTATATTCAAAATGTTAAAGTTAAGTAGCAGATTCTAGCCATTGAAACTGCAGTTAATCATTTATTGTTGTCTTTGTGTTCAAAAAGTATAAAACATTGTTTCAGGAGAGGAGAACTAGATTCCCTCCAGGAGATCTGCTGTTTTGAATAAAGGCTTTTATATCTCCCAGTTACAGCTTCTGTGTGGCTTAATTCAGTCAGTCACAACACTATCTATGCCCCTCATGATTTTATACACCTCAATAAGGTCACCCCTCAATCTCCTACACTCCAAGAAATAAAGTCCCAGCCTGTGCAACATCTCCCATAACTCAGGCCCTCGAGTCCTGGCAACATCCTCATAAATCTTCTCTGCACTCTCTCCAGTTTAATGACATCTTTCCTATAACAGGGCGACCAAAACTGTGCACAATATTCCAAGAGCAATCTCACCAATGTCTTGTACAACTGTGATGTAACGTTCCAACTCTTATACTCAGTGCCCTAAATGAAGGCCAGCTTGCCAAACGCCTTCTTCACCACCCAGTCTACCTGTAATGTTGCTTTCATCGAACTATGTGTCTGTACTCCTAGGTCCCTCTGTTCTACAATACTTCACAAGGCCCAACCATTCACTGCATAAGTCCCACCCTGGTTTGACTTCCCAAAATTCAACACCTTGCACTGATCTGAATTGCCAGTGCACAGGCGCGGGAACAGAGCGGAGAGTCAGCTGACCTGGTGAGTTTTTTTCTCTCTCCATTTGCTTGGGGTCTTTAACCATAAAAGAGAGGAAGGGTCCAGCAGAGCGGCCATCGTTGGAGTGGGCCAGTGTCAGAGTGGGAAATTAGAGGCTTTGACTCAAGAGGCTTCACCGAGGAGAGGCTGAGGCAAAAGAACAGGTAAGAAGAGAAAGTTTGTCAATTTATTGTTGCTGCTTTGGTCTTAGATTCCCTTAATACACTGTAGGCAGGATAGCAGATACGGCAATGGAATGCTCCTCCTGTAGGATGTGGGAATTCAAGGAACTTGATGGTCTCCCTGATGACTACACCTGCGGGTAGTGCAGCCAACTTCAGCTCCTGAAAGACCAGATAAGGAGCTGGAAATGGAGTTGGATGAACTAAGAATCATCCGAGACACTGAGCGGATCACACACAGGACTTTTGAGCAGGTGGTTACACCCAGAGTGCAGGATTCAGGTAGGGGATGGGTGAGCACAGAGAGAGGTAGGGGGAGAAAGAAGTCGGTGCAGGGTCCCCCGTGGCCATTCTCAGCAACAAGTATACCCCTTTGGATACTGCTGAGGGAGATGACCTACTTGGGCAAGGCAGCAGCAGCCAGACCAGTATCACTGTAGTCAGCTCTGAGGCTCAGAAGGGAAGGGTGAAGTCAGACAGAGCGATATAGGGGACTCGATAGTCAGGGGGACAGACAGGAGATTTTGCAGCTGCCAAAGAGATGTCAGACTGGTGTGTTGCCTCCTGGATGCTAGGGTCGTGGAGGTCAGAGTATTCTTAAGGGGGAGGGTGTGCAGCCAAGGTCATGGTGCATACTGGTATCAATGACATAGGCAGGAGAGGGGTAGAGGTCCTGTGCAGTGAATATAGGGAATTAGGAAGGAGACTGAAGAGCAGGACCTCCAAGGTAGTAATCTCTGGATTACTCCCAGTGCCCCGAGCTAGTGAAGGAAAGAACAGGAACTTAGCACAACAAATGAGTGGCTGGGGAGATGGTGCAGGGGGCAGGGTTTCAATTTCTTGGATCGTTGGAACCTTTTCTGGGGAAGGGGTGACCTGTACAAGAGGGACGGGTTGCACCTGAACTGGAGGGGAACCAATATCCTGGCAGGAAGGTTTGCTAATGCTACTGGGGAAGGTTTAAACTAGCTTCGCAGGGCGATTGGAACCGGAACAACAGATCAGTAAGTGAGGGAACGGGCAGGAGGGCTGATGTCAGGGAGTGTAGTATTAGGCAGATTCCTAACAACAGATGTGATGGGACGAATGGTTTGAAGTGTTTGTACTTTAATGCTCGGAGTATTATGGGCAAGAGTGATGAACTTAGAGCATGGATCAGTACATGGAACTATGATGTTGTGGCCATTACAGAGACTTGGTTGAGGGAGGGACGGAAGTGGGTGATCGATGTAGCAGGCTTTTGAAGTTTTAAGAAGAATAGAGAGGGGAGTAAAAGAGGGGGAGGAGTTGCAATAATAATTAGAGATAATATATCAGCTGCACTCCGGGGAGACATAATGGAGGGCTCGGACACAGAGTCCATATGGGTAGAACTCAGGAATAGGAAGGGTGCAATCACTCTCTTGGGGGTGTACTAATAGTCACCGGAACATTGAGGAACAGGTACGCAAACAGAGAAATAGGGTCTAACTCAGCAGCCATAGTTGTGGTCATGGGAGACTTCAACTTCCCTAATATAGATTGGGACTTTTTTAGTGCAGGGAGGGTTAGATGGGGCAGAAGTTGTTTGGTGTATCCAGGAGGGGTTCCTAAATCAATATGTTGACAGTCCAACAAGGGGAGAGGCTATTCTGGACCTGGTGTTGGGTAATGCGCCTGGCCAGGTGACTCACCTATCAGCGGGTGAGCAATTGGGAACAGTGACCACAGCTCATTTAATTTCAGGAAAGCTATAGATAAGGACAGGTATGGGGCTGGCGGGAGGGTTTTAAGTTGGAGCAGGGCTAATTATGAAGGCATAAGGCAGGAACTAGGTAGAGTAAACTGGGAAAACCTTTTTGCTGGCAAGTACATGGCAAGTCCACGACAAACATGTGGGAAGTGTTTAAGGATCAAACACAGAAGGTACAGGATAGGTATGTCCCAAGGACATGAATGACCAAATAAGGGAACCTTGGATGTCCAGAGAAGTAACAAATTTAGTCAGGAAGAAAAAGGAAAATTATGTGGAGCTTCGGAAGTTAGGATCAGATTGAGCATGTGAGGAATATAAAGAAATGAACACAAGAAAGGAATTAGGAAAGTCAGGAGGGGCCATGAAAAGTCCTTAGCAAGTAGGATTAAGGAGAATCCAAAGGCATTCTATACCAATGTAAGAAACAAGAGGATAATGAGGAAAGGGTAGGACGACAAGGATAAAGAAGGGAATCTCTGTTTGGATGCAGAGGATGTGGGTGAGGTTCTGAATGAATATTTTTCTTCAGTATTTACCCAGGAAAGGGACATGCAGGAAGCAGAAATTGGAACTGACGGCATGTTAGGGCATTTAGAGGTCAAGGAGGAGGTAGTGTTAGGTCTTCTAAACAGTATTAAGGTGGATAAGTCTCAGGGCCCGATGGGATTTACCCCAGGTTACTGAGGGAGATGAGAGAAGAAATTGCTGGGGCCTTGACCAATATCTTTGTATCCTCTTTGACCACGGGTGAGGTCCCGGATGACTCGTGAGTGGCTAATATTGTTCCTCTATTAAAGAAAAGAACAAGGGAAAATCCGGGGAACGATAGACTGGTGAGACTCACGTCAGTTGTAGGGAAATTGCTGGAGAAAATTCTTAGAGATAGGATATATGAGCATCTGGAATCCAAAGGCTTGATAAGGGAAAGCCAGCATGGCTTTGTGTGGGGCAAGTCATGTCTTACAAACCTGGTTGAGTTTTTTGACAAGTTGACAAGAGAGATTGATGAAGGTAGAGCTGTGGATGTCATCTATATGGACTTCAGTAATGCATTTGACAGGGTCCCACAAAATCAGTTAATCAAGAAAGTGCAGATGCATGGGTTCAGTGAAGAATTGGCTGTGTGGATCCAGAACTGGCTTGCTTGTAGAAGACAAAGGGTGGTGGTTTAAGGGGCTTATTCAGGCTGGAGGCCTGTGAGTAGTGGTGTTCTGCAGGGATCTGTACTGGGACCTCTGCAGTTTGTGATGTACATAAATGACTTGGATGAGTATGTTGATGGGTGGGTGAGTAAGTTTGCAGACGATACCAAGATTGGTGGAGTTGTGAAGAGTGTAGAAGACTGGTGACGGATACAGCATGATATAGATCAGCTGCAGATGTGAGCAGAGAAGTGGCTGATGGAGTTTATCCCAGTTAAATATGAGGCGTTGCACCTTGGTAGAACTAATGTCAAGAGGTAGCACACTCGTAGGGCAAAACCCTTAACAGTGTTGAAGAGCAGAGAGACTTTAGGGTGCAAGTCCATGGCTCATTGAAAGTGGCTACACAGGTAGATAGGATGGTTATAAGACTTATGGAATGCTTGCTTTCATTAATCGAGGTATTGAGTACAGGAGTCAAGAAGTTATGATGCATCTCTATAGAACTCCAGTTAGGCTGTATTCAGAATATTGTGTGCAGTTCTGGTCACCTCACTATAGGAAGAATGTTGAGGCTTCAGATTGGGTGCAGAGGAGATTTACTAGGATGCTGCCCAGATTAGAAGGCATGTACTATCAGGAGAGGCTGGACAAACTTGGGGTCTTTTCTCTGGAGTGGCAGAGGCTGAGGGATGATTTGTTGGAAATGTATAAAATTATGAGCGGCATAGATAAGGTGCACAAGCAATGTCTTTTTCCCATGATTGAGCGATCCAATACCAGAGGGCATGCATTTAAAGTGACAGGGGGTAGGTTCAGAAGAGACGTGAGGGGTAATTTTTTTACACAGACAGTGGTGGATGCCTGGACTGCGTTGCCTGACAGGGTGGTGGAGGTAAATTCATTGGGGGCTTTTAAGAGGGGCTTGGATGGGCACATGAATGACAGGAAAATGGAGGGATATGGGCATTCTGTAGGTCGGAGGGATTAGCTATGTCGGCACAATATTGTGGGCCGAAGGGTCTGTTCTGTGCTGTACTGTTCTATGTTCTGAAAGCTGTTTACTGAAGTGAACGATCAGCTTCAAATGATGGAGATTCAATCGGGTAGTCATAGTAGAATGTCTCCACTTGTGCACTTGTGGTGCAGTTGAAAAACAGAGTCACTGCTCCTCAAGAGAAACCCTTTTCTCCAGAGTGTTCAGGATGTGACTCACTGGGGTCAGGGATCACTGAATCAGATCAGAATCTCACATTTCAGGGAAAGACAGAGAAGCTCATGAGAGAGAAAGGAAAGTCACACTGATCGTGTTCGATGAAGGAGGGGGAGAGGAGGCTCATGTGGAGCATAAACAGGGACATTAACAAGTGGGACTTGATTTGTTCACAGGATGTGGTGACACTGGTCAGACCTGCATGTAATGTCCTTCCCTGATCATCCTTTGACCATTTCAGAGGGCAGGTAAGAGTCCACACATTGATGGATCTCTGGAGTCATGGCGAGACCAGACTGGAGAAGGATGGCAGATTCCTTACCCTGAAGAACAACAGTGAACCGGATGAGTTTTTACAACAGTCTGGGAGTTTCATCGTCACCGTTACCGATGGTAACTTTTTACTCCAGATTTATTGCATTTTATTTACTTGGATCCAAATTCCCTGGCTACTGGCATGGGATTCAAACTTGTGACCCTGGATCATTTGGATACCACCCAGTAAATTAACCACTGCACTGTCACATCCCTGTTACTCTGCAGGACGTCACGTTTCATTCTAACTATGAACAACAATGCAACTTCAGAGTGTTGTCTGTCACCTGCCTTTTGAAATGGTCAGAGGAGATTGGGGAGGGACAATAACTTCTGGTTTGTCCAGTGCCGTGACATCCTGCAATGTAACTCGTCATCAGTAACTTTACCTCACATCTATCATTCAGGCCAAACCATGCTTTTGGTTTCTTGATGTCCACGGCCCTGACCACATCAGAAATGAAACTGTTGTGGTCGCTCGAGATCACAGAAGCCAGCTGTCCGTAGTGTGGGTCTTGATTACAGAAATCCTGTAAACAAAAGAAATAATTGATCTATTGCTGAGAATCCGCGTCTTTCACCCTCCTACAGACCCCTCAGTAAATTGTCCAACCTGATAGAACATACAACAGTACAGCGCAGGAACAGGCCCTTCGGCCCACTATGTTGTGCTGGGCAAATTAAGCCAATGACACTGAAATAAAGTAATTCCTTCTGCATGCACATGGTCCATATCCTTCCACTCTCTGCATATTCATGTGATAATCTCAGACCCTCTTGAACACCTCTGTTGTATTTGCTGCCATCACCATTCTTGACAGCACATTCCAGGCACCCATTATTTTTCTGTGTTAAAAAAAAACACTTACCCTGCACATCTCCTTTGAATTTTGTCCCTCTCACCTAATATGCATGCCCTCTGGTATTAGATGTTTTGATTCAGGGAAAAAGATACCGGCTGTCTACTCCATCTATACCTCTTATAATTTTATAAATCTCTATCAGGTCTCTCCTCAGACTCTGCCACTCCAGAGAAAACAACCCTAGTTTATCTAACAACTCCTGAGAACATATGCCCTCTAATCCAGGCAATCTCCTGTAAACCTCTTCTGCACTCTTTCCAAAGCCTCCAGATCCTTCCTATGATGGGGCAACCAGAATTGACTGCAATACTCCACATGCAGCCTAACCAGAATCTTATAAGGCTGCAACATAACTTCCTGACGCTTCAATTCAATGCCTCAACTAATAAAGGCAAGCATACCATAAGCTTTCTTTACCAACCTATCAACTAGAATGGCCACTTTCAGGGAGCTATGGACATGGACCCCAAGATCCCTCTGTCCATCAATGCTGTTGAGGTCCCTGCCATTAACAGTGTACTGCCCCTTCACATTTGATCTCCCAAAGTGCAACACCTCACATTTGGCCAGATTAATCTAACTCTGCACTAACCCAATGTAACTGCACTGTTTAATGAATTGACCTGTACTATCAGTATGCAAGACAAGTTTTTCACTGTACCTTGGTACAAGTGACAATAATAAACCAATACCAATACCAATAAACGCCATCCGCCATCTCCCCACCCATATCTGTAACTTATCTATATCCTGCTGTACTCTTTGGCGATCCTCTACATTATCCACACTGCCATCAATCTTTGTATCATCTGTGAAATTACTAATCCACCCATCCACGTTTTCATTCAAGTCACTTATACATATCACAAACAGCAGAGGTCCCAGTACGGATCCCTGCAGAACACCACTGGTCACGGACCCCCATCCAGAATAAGACTCATCGACCACTGCTGTCTGTCATCTATAGGCAAGCCAATTCAGAATCCAAGCATCCAAGTCACTGTGGATCCCACGCATCTTAATCTTTTGTTTGAGCATACCTTGTGGGACCTTGTTGAATGGCTAACTAAAATCCATGTAGACAACATCCACAGCTCTACCTTCATCGTTTACCTTCGTCACTTCCTCAAAAATCTCAATCAAGTTGGTAAGAAATGACATGTTCTTGCTCTGCAAAGTCTTTGGTGTCAAAACCAGCACTGTGTTAACTCCTGGATGTGGAGTTTCCCCTAAAATATCCAATATTTCACCCATTGATCCGACTGATAGAAACCAGAGCCCACGGCTGCAGTGAAGCACACCCTGGAACATGGGGACTCATCACAGACAATTCAACGAGAGGCTGTGCTGTGAGTTCATGGGAATGAACCAGCAGAGACCAATATTCCCCAGGCCTCCCAGAGCATTCACTGGCTTCAGGGACTTACCTCAGCTTCCAGCCATGTCTTCTTGTCACTGAAAAACCGGTAACAGGAGTACAAATGGGAAAAATAAAACCAGTTTTCATCACAGGGTCCTGTGGATATTTCACGTTTTTTAAGTTCCCGGTGAGTCTCCTCCACTTCAAAGGAATTGTTTCTCCCTTTCAGTGAAAGAGAATTAGGATTTAAACCAAGTGCAATAATCAAAGCGCAGTCCCAAATAGTCTCAGTTTTTGCTGTTTCACAGCACCGGACCTTGATGGACACACAGAAGGTCAGGGCTCAAGGGGAGGAAGGAGCACTGCCTGTAGCTGCAGGCGGTCTGGTGTTTAATACAGTCCTCACGTCATTTCCCCCAGTCCTGCTCTTGTTGAACTGTCTGGACAGAGTGAGGTCCTGGTCTGGTGGCAACGAGGTCCAAATCCACTGGGGACCAGGCTCTGCTGAACAGACTTTCTATGTGCTCACACACACACACACACACACACACACACACACACACACACACACACACACACACACACACACACACACACACACACACACACACACACACACACACACACACACTCTGACCAGCCGCACACCATGATCACAGACACACCAGCTTGCACAGTCTTTTCCTCCCCTCTCCTCCCCCACCTCTTCCCACCCTGATCCCCTCGCTCAGTCTCTCTTCATTTGACAAATTTGTGTCACAAATACAAGAAAATGGATCTGATTCTCTCGCTTTCCCAGAGATGTGGTTGCAGATTGACCAAGGGAGGGAGTTAAATATTCCCAGATTGTTTTTGAAGATAGGGAAATTGATAAAGGAGGGAGTGGCCCTGACAGTAAATGATGGGGTGAAGACAACGGAGAGAAAGGATCTTAGTTCAGAAAATGAAGAAGTGACATCAGTTTGGGTGCAGCTGAGAAACAGCAATGGGCAGAAGACAGTGGTTGGGTTTGTTTATGGGCGCCCAGTGGTGTTAGTGTAAGGTGTGGTGTATATCAGGACATTTGAAGCACATTTAGGAAGGGTAATAGTGCAATAATGAAGGACTGTGACCATTATATAGAATAGGAAATGCACATTAGCAGTAACAGTGAAGGGTAAGTATTCCCAAAGTACGTACAGAATGGCTTTCTACATCTCAGTGTTGAGGAACCAACAACATTTCTGCATTGAGAAATGAGAAAAGATATACACATCACTGAAAGTTAATGTGCAGGTTAACATGGAGCTGCAGATAAATGGTACGTTCGCCTTTATTGTAAGTGGGTTTGTGTGGGTGAGGAAAGACATCTTACTGTGAATACATGGGGCCCAGTGGAGACCCCACCTGGAATATCGTTCACAGGTCTGAACTCCCTGCCTCAAGGAGGAGAACCCGGGAACAGAGGGAGTGAAATGAGGGTTCACCAGACTGATTCCTGGGATGGGGATTCACCGTTCAAGGAGACATTAAGCAGACTGCAGTTATACTCGTTAGTTTATCAGAATGAGGAGGTTGTCTCATTGAAACAAACAAAATTACATCCTTATTTTCAGATTTCCAGCATGTGCATCTTTATGCATTTCGAAGGGAAATTGTGTGTCAGTCTAATTATCAAATTGCCCACCACTATAACCTTTCTCTTTCTACTTCACTCCCCACCCCCAGGACTGCCTCACACACCTCTGTACCATTGCCAGCACTCTGGCCATCCTCCCTCAAGCCTTCATCCTCACCCCCACAGGTGACAAGTGCATTACACCCAGTGCATTGAACCAATGCCTGCTGAACCTTCTTCTCTGCACTCCCTGGGTTCCTGACAGATAGTCACATATCCCTCTACCACATCCCAACCTCTCCCAATGTCCACAAATTCCCATGTCCCACAGTCCCAACACAGAGCCTGTGCATTCATTCCTCACAGCAATATATTTCTCAAGCTCCTGGAATCAATGGACCTTACCTGCCACATCACTGACAAGCAGTGCGGTCAGCACCAAAACCCACATCAGCATCATGTTTCTTTCCTCAAACCTGAAACACAAAAAAACAATTCGTCGTTAGTGTCAAGTTTCCCAGTGAAAGTGGGGATCTCCTGCTGCCATTCCCACCTCTCTCTGTCGTAGCTGTCTGTGTCGATGAGGTTTCCAATGCTGTTGCTTCCCTCTATATGTGCAGTTCTTCGATCTTGGAGGCTTCAGAAACCATTGAAATCGAACCCAATTTGCTCAACTAACCAATGTAAAAATTGCCACTGACCAATCACTGACTGACAGATTAGAACACGATGAACAGGAAACCACAGGAATGACTTGTGAGCTCCAAGTGTGACTGTAGAATGTTGCACTGTAACTGAACACTGAGAAATGGAGGCTGCAGAAAACATTTATGATCCATTATGTGTTTATGATGTTACGGTTCAATGAATATTATCAACAAGAACAATTAGGATGTAATATTCAGGTGAATACTTCAAACACAACAGATTAGTTACACAGAGCACTCACTCACTCATAAACTTGCTCTGGCCTATTTCTTCTCCATTGGTCATCATGGAGGAAGGTCTCCCTCTGTCACTGACCCTGGGAAGTTTGTAATCCATTTGTAAGGAACTGGTTCAGTTTCGATTCATGACCACTTTCCAACAAGGAGCAGGAGTGAAGTCTGCTCAGAAGGACCATGGAAGGATGGAGAGATAATGGACTGCTTGATGCTTGATGCTTGATGCTTTTCCAGGGACAGCTCAGGGAGATCCCTGCACTAACGTGATGTGGGAAGGAGTCCATCAGATCTCCAGTGGAGTGGGACTGATTGGCCAAATAGCCCTTTCTTTCTTTGGATTTTCTCATGTTCCCCAATCACTTCACACTCTAATGGCAGAGCAAGTGGTCTCTTGAACCCATTGTACTTTCAGCTTCATCCTCAACTCCTGGCAGAACCATGGAATGTCACAATGAGACTGCACAGAAGGAGGCCATTTGCCCCATCGTAACTGTACCATCTCTTTGATTCTGCAATCCATTTAGTTCAATTCTCCTGCCCAGTCTCTGTACCACTGGAAGTTTTCCTTCACACATTTAGGCAAATCCTTTGGAAGTTATTATTGACTCTGCTTCCACCAGCCTTTCGGTCAGTGAATTTCAGATCACAAAACTTCCGGATTCCTCCTGTCGCCTCTGATTCATTTACCAGTTATCTAAGATCTCCACCCTCTTGTTAGTGCTCCTGTTGCCTGGCAGAGAGCTCAGTAACCGGAAAACACGGATCGATGTGCAGCAGCATTTGTTACCTCATCACCTCAGCTCGCTGGGAGACACTCACTGAGGGAAGTCGATTCATCACCTCACCTCTGATTTTTTTGGTCAATCATTTCCACACATTGAGAAGTATGTGAAGGTCCCAGGTTTCCATGATAGAACATAAAACACAGAACAGTACAGCACAGTACAGACCCTTCAGCTCACAATGTTGTGCCGATCTATATAAACCTACCACACGATCAGTCCAACCCTTCCCTCCCACACGGTCCATAACCCTCCTTTTTTCCTTACATCCATGTGCCTATCTAAGAGTCTTTTAAATGTCCCTATTGTATCAGCCTCTACCATCACGCCCAGCAGTGTGTTCCAGGCACCCACCACTCTGCATAAAAAACCTACCTCTGACATCTCCCCTAAACTTTCCTCCACTCACCTTAAACAGATATTCTCTGGTATTGGCCATTACCACCCTGGGAAAAAGGTGCTGGCTGTCCACTCTATCTATGCCTCTCATCATCTTATACACCTCTATTATGTTGCCTCTCATTCTGCATCGCTCCAAAGAGAAAAGCCCAAACCTGCTCAACCTTTCCTCATTAGACATGTTCTCTCATCCAGGCAGCATCATGGTAAATCTCCTCTGCACCCTCTCTACCCTCTCTAAAGCTTCCACATCCTTCCAATAATGAGGCGACCAGAACTGAACACACTACTGTTAGTGTGATCTAACCAGAGTTTTATAGAGCTGCAACATCACCTCAATGCTATTGACCTTAATCCCCCAACTAATGAAGGCCAGCACACCATACACCATCTTAACCACTCTATCAACATGTGCGGCAACTTTGAGGAATCTATGTACTTGGACCCCAAGATCCCTCTGTTCCTCCACACTGCTAAGAATCCTGCCGTTAACCTTGTACTCCACCTTCAAATTTGATCTTCCAAAGTGTATCACTTCACACTTTTCTGGAACGAACTCCATCTGCCACTTGTCCACCCAACTCTGCATCCTGTCGAAATCCTGTTGTAACCTACGACAACCTTCTACACTATCCACAACACTTCCAACCTTAGTGTCATCCGCAAACTTACTAACCCACCCCTCCCCCTCCTCATCCAATTCATTTATAAAAATCACAAAGAGCAGGGGTCCCTGAACAGATCCCTGCAGAGCACCACTAGTCACTGACCTCGAGGCAGAATACACACTATCTACTACCACCTTCTGTTTTCTGTGGGCAAGCCAATTCTGAATCCATACAGCCAAGTCTCCATGGATCCCATGCCTCATGACTTTCTGGATGAGCCTACCATGGGGAACCTTGTCAAATGCTTTAATAAAATCCATATACACCACATCCACTGCTCTACCTTCCTCAATTTGTTTTGTCACCTCCTTGAAAATGCTCGTAAATCCAGTCCCTGAGAATCCTCTCTGATAGTTTACCCACCACTGACACGAGACTCACTGATCTATAATTCCCAGGATTATCCCTATGCCCTTTCTTGAACCACGGATCAATATTTGCCATCCTCCAATCCTCTGGTACCATTCCTGTGGCCAGGGAGGATGCAAAGGTCATCGTCAATGCCCCAGCAATCTCTTCCCTCACTTCTCATAGTAACCTGGGGTATATCTCGTCTGGCCCCAGTAACTTATCTATCCTAATGTTTTCCAGAAGCTCCAACACTACCTCTTTCTTAACCTCAATATGACTGTTCTATGCTGACCTCACATTTATCAAAGTCCCTCTCCCTGGTGAAAACTGAAGCAAAGTATTCATTAAGGACCTCCCCTACCTCCTCTGTCTTCAGGCACATGTTTCACCCTTTATCCCTGAACAGTCCTACCCTCACTCTCGTCATCCTCCAGTTCTTCATATATATGTTGAACGCCTTGTGGTTTTCCTTAATCCTACTAACCAAGGCTTTCACATGTCCCCTACCAGCGAAGTCCCTTCTTAAGCTCCTTCCTGTCTACCTTATAATTCTCAAGAGCCCTGCCTGATTTTTGCTTCCTAAACCTGAAGTAGCTTCCTTCTTCCTCTTGACTAAATGTTCTACCTCTCTTGTCAACCATGGTTCCTTCACCCTATTGGCCTTTACCTGTTTCAGTGGGACAAACCCATCTAGAACCCCATGCAAGCGGTTCCAAAACAGCCTCCACATTTCTGCTGTGCATTTCCCTGAGAACATCAATTCCCAATTTACAATCCCAAATTCCTGCCTAATACCATCATAATTAACCCTCCCCCAATTAAATACTTTACTCCTATCATTATTCATGTCTATGCTAATGATCAGGGAGTTGTGATCATTATCTCCGAAATGCTCACCCACCAAGTGGTCTGTCACCTGACCAGGTTCATTGCTAAGTACAAGATCCAGTGTGGCCTCTCCTCTAGTTGGCGTGTCCACATACTGTGTCAGGAATCCTTCCTGGACACACCCAACAAATTCTGCCCCATCTAAACCTTTTGCACTAAGGAGGTGCCAATCAATATTAGGGAAGTTGGAACCACGAATGACAACAAACCTGTTATTTTTGCACCTTTCCACAATCTGCCTACTTATCTGCTCCTCAGTGTCCCAGTGGCTATTGGGGGGCCTACAGAATAGTCCCAATGGTATCGACATCAGTCTCAGTCACTGATATCGGTCTCCTGTAGACTCTGTGACCACTGCCAGTGGAATTAGTTTCTCTTCATTAACTCCATCGACTCCATTTTGCGGATGGCATAAACATGGTTTGCCTGTGTTGGAGAGAGGGAATCTTCAGGGTGGGGAGTGGTCTGCCACTGAACTGGGCTGCAATATCCTGAATGCATTCAACAGTGTTGGAACTGCACATCCAGGAACACAGAGAGAATTCCACAATGCTCCTGATCTCGAAACTTGCAGATGATAGAAAGGCTTTGGCATGTTAAAGATGAATCACTCACTGAGGTTTACCCAGCCTCTGACCTACTCTGACTGCCACAGAATCTATGTGGCTGGTCCAGTTGATTTTCAGCTCAATAGTGACTCCCAGGCTGTAAATGGTGGGGGAACTGGTGACATTAATGTCATTGGCTGTTAAGGGTCGGTCCTCACTTTTGGAGATGGTCATCGCCCGGCAATCATCGGGGAACATGTTACTTGCCATTTATTGACCCATGTCTGAGTGTTTTTACTGGATGGACCACTTCATTTTCTGAAGAGTTGTAAATGGAAATGAACATTGTGCAATCATCAGGGAACGTCCCCACTTCCAACTTTCTGATGGAAGGAAGGTCATTGATGAACCAGGTAATGATGGCTGTGTCTGGGACACTGCCCTAAGGATCTCCTGCAGTGACGTCCTGGGCTGGGATGTTGGACCACAGCCCTCTTACATTATCTGAGGAATGAATCCAACCATTGAAGTATTCTCTCCTTGATGATCCTTGTCTCACAGTCACCAGGTCTCCTTGATGCTGCACTCTGTCAAATGCTGCCTTGTATTCACGGAGCATCACTCTGACCTCACCTTTGGAATCCGACTCTTTGCTGCATGTTTGGTCCAAAGCTGTGATGTGGTTCAGAGCCGAGTGACCTCGGTGAAACCCACACTGAGTGTGGGTGAGTAGATTATTGGAAGGGAAATGACACGCATTGTGGACCACTCCTCCTATCACTTTGCCGATGATTGAGAGCAGCCTGATTGTCTGGTAATTAGCTGGACTGGATTTGTCCTGCTGTATTCAAGGATGCAATGTTATTTTATTCATCCAACTAATATGGGCTTTGCAAGCTGAGCCAGCATTTAAATGCAAATTCATAATTGTTCTTGAGAAGTTGGTGGTTAGCTGCCTTCTTGAGCTGCTGTAGTTCTTGAGATGTGGGTGTCCTCACAATGATGACAGGGAGCGAGTTCCAGGACTTTAACCCAGTGACGGTGAAGGAACAGCGATATATTTCCAAGTCAGGATGGCGTGTGGCTTGGAGGGCAACTTCCAGGTAGTGGTGTTCCTGTGCTTTTACTGGCCTTGTCCTTCGAGCTGGTAGCAGTAGTGGGTTCGGAAGGTACTCTCTAGGAAGTCTTGCTGTTGCTGCAGTGCATCCTGTAGATTGTACAAACTGCTGCCACTGTGCATTGGTAGTGCAGTGAATGAGTGGTTGTGGATGGGGTGCCTGTCAAGCAGCTGCTCTATCCTGTAAGGTGCCTTGAGTATTGTTGAAGCTGCACTCATCTAGGCAAGTGGAGAGTGTTCCGTCACACTCCTGACTTGAGCCTTGTCATTGGTGGGCAAATACTTGTTGCAGACTTTGGAGAGGAAAAGAAGTTTGGAGATGAGGTGGTTGGGAGGAAGGGTCAAGGATAGATCTGGATTGGAGGGGTGATGATGCAGGTTTGAAGGAGAGGGGAACTGGTTCCGTGTTTGTCCTGTGGACATCACCAGTAGTTTTATCAGCACTGAAGACTGAAGCATTCATAATGGGGACAAGAAGATAACGTTGGCAATGTCTGGAAAGTTTGTCTTGCGAAAAACCACAAAGCTGATCCTTATATAGAAAGAAAATCCTGAAGATGCTGGAAATCTGAAACTAACATGTTGGAAATATTGCAGGTCACACAGCAGGTCTCCAGAGGGAGATACAAGAGGTATATTACAGATAAATTTTCATTGGAACTGGAAATGATAGAGATGGAACAAGTTATCCGAGAGAAAGTGGGGTGGAGTGCAGGAGAGAGTGAGTGAGCACGGGGTGATGGAGAAGGCTGAAAGAGGCTGATCAAGGTTGGTGAATGACCAAAGGTACATCCGGAGGAGGAGTGAATAGGAAAACAGAGAATTATTTTTCCCACTATCAGGGGATGTCCCACTGAAATCACCAGGGCGAAATTGGCAAACACGAGGGGACATAATTTTAAGGTGATTGGAGGAAGATATAAGGTAACATTTTACACAGAGAGTGGTGGGTGCATGGAATGCACTGTCAGCAGAGGTTGTGGGGGCAGATACATAAGGGACATTTAAGAGACTCTTCGATAACCACATGAATTACAGCGAAATGGAGAGCTATGTTGGAGGAAAGGATTAGATAGATCTTAGAGCAGAATAAAATGTCGGCACAACATTGTGGGCCGAAGGGCCTGTACTGTGCTGTAATGTTCTATATTGTTTAACAGTCTTATCAGACCTAAAGTGTGAATGACTCAGAGTAGGAGCTCGTGGAAAGGGTTTAAGGAAAGTTGGCAAGTGGTTGATTGGACAGTAGCTGAACAGGTTTAATAAAACCGAGGCAGATCTCAGATTGCTGAGGGAAGGAGATTTGCAAAACATGTTATTGTGTAACTGACTTCCTTCTGTGGGCATGTCCGTTGGTCTTTCTTTGTAAACACCCGAAATACGATAAATTTGATCTTCTGATATGAGATTGTTGATAAAGGAGGAACTTACTGCCCAAAACTTGTTACTTGGAACTAGTGTTGGTGCAACATTCTGAGACTTCACTGTAGGAAACGGCCTTTTATTATCCACCCCCTCAGTCCCTCTCAGGATCCTGTAACTCTCATTGAGGTCACCTGCAGTTTTTTTACTAAATCCCAGTGATTTTGGTCCAATTTTTCTCAATTTCTCTTCATGGACACTTCCCTCATTCCAAAAATCCATCTGGTGAATCAATGTTGCATTCACTCCAAGGCAAATATTTCCTGTCTTAGGTACAGAGACCGGACCAGCCTTGTGAACTCCAAATGTGATCACATTATTCAACGTAACCTAATTCAGGAGACTTGACCAGGTCCACAACAACCACTATGGATATAATTCTGTTGTATGTGTATAGGTACAAGAAAAAGAAGCAATATGTAGCAAAAATATATTCCTCACAGTATATTCCTCAAAACCTTGGAGACACCCCTTGAGTGACTGTGGCAGAGGACTCTTCTCCCACTGTGCCCTGTTAACCATGTCCTGAATCTGCCGCGATGAAGCCTCACCACCCTCTCACACCTACACCGACACCATCTGTATAATCCAGATTCACCTGCTCCTCACTCCCCCACAGACGTTCTCTTTGCTCTCTGCAACCTTCTCCCTTCTCCACAAATTAAAACCTGTTTAATTTCCAGTTTCTACTAATGCCGATGAGATTTGTGGACCTGAATTATTAGCTCTGTCCTGATGCTGTCTGATCGGCAGGCTATTTTGAGAAGATTTTAATTTTACTAAAATGATGTAAATGCAGACATGCAGACAAAAGTGTGCCCATTACACATCTCCTGCTGGTTACATCATGAAAATATCTATTGGATTATCAGACATGGATCTCCCATCATAAATCCATGTTGGTTCTACATGATTGTCTTGATTTTCCACGCATCCGGTACCAGGTTCTCATTGGTGGATTCAACCTTTTTGCAGACAGCTGCTGTCAGCCCAACTGCAAGACTGGAAGATACAGGATCAGAATAAGGTCATCTGGCTCATCGAGTCTGCTCTGCCATTCAATCATGACTGATGACATCCAATAACTTGACCTCCACAGCCACCTGTGGCAACAAATTTCACAGATTCGCCACTCTCTAGCTGAAGACTTGACAGGCTGAATGGTCTCCTTTGTTGCTGTAGCCATTCTCTGTGTATGTGACCCCAAATGGGGAGAACAGAGGAACAAGAAAGCCACAATCACCTGGAGAGATTGCACTTCAGGTACCCAAACAGTCAGTGGTTTTGGGCCTTTTTCAGAATTGAATTTGGATGCAGTGAGACATTGAGCAAAATGGTGTCTGTCCCAGTGCATTGACCCCATTCCAACGCAGCCTTTCAGGTGCACTAAGATATCTTGGTACCACAGAGATGAAGGCGCACAAAAATATTTCAAAGTAAATTGTTTCCAAATTGTATTTGTCCAGCAATCTTTACACCACTGTTTCATTGCAGAAATTATATGAAAAGCTCACATAGGGTTGATTGGACAGCTGAGCTGGTTTAATAAGACCAAGGCTGATCTCAGGTTGTTGCAGGATGGGGGATTTGCATAATCTTTATTTGTATAATTTATTTCCTTCCGAGGACAGCTATGATGTTTTTTTCTCTGTAACCCCCGAGATGTGTTAATTTCCATCTTCTGATATGAGGTTGTTGATAAAACAGGAATTTGCTAATAATCTTGTTGCTGGGAGATGGTGTTGGTGCAATGTTTTGAGATACCACTGTGTCTTTCTTGGTTACCTCTGGGGATAATTGATGAAAGGCCAAGCATTTGGTGAGGGTTTGGAGTCACATAGAGGCCACAGTGGGGATGACAAGCAGGTTCCCTTCCAAAGGGGCTTCGCTGAGGAGTTGGGCTTTTACTGCAGACTGACAGTTCCATTTACTGAGATGCCCCCACAATATAATAATGACAGTCTGTACATTCTGACCATCCACAGCCTTCTGAGGTAGAACATTCAAAAGAAGGAAATTTCTCCTCTTCCAAATCCTAAAATGTTGACACCATCCTGGTTCTTGACTCTCCAGACTGAGTAAACAACCTCTCATTATCCACCCCTCAGTCCCTCTCAGAATCCTGGAACTCTCAATGAGATCACCTGCAGTTTTTTTCTCAGTTCCAGTGAGTTTGGTCCAATTTTCCTCAATCTCTGTTCAATGGACACTTCCCTCATTCCAAAAATCCGTCTAGTGTATCGATGCTGCACTGACTCCAAGGCAAATATTTCCTGTCTTAGGTATGGAGAGCAAAACAACTCCCTGAACTCCAAATGAAGTCACTCGAACACTGTGGAATGTCAGTGAGACTACCTTACTTGTTCTCCAAAACCCTTACAACAACAGATAAAGTACAATTTGACTTCATAATTATTTGTTCTATCTGCGGGTTAATTGTCTGCATCAGAATCAGAATCAGATTTATTATCACTGACTTATATGATGTGAAATTTGTTCTTTTGCGGCAGACGTACAGTGCAACGACATAAAATTTCCATAAATTACAGAAATAAAGAAATAGTTCAAAAAAAGGAATAATGAGGTAGTGTTCATGGGTTCATGGACTGTTAAGAAATCTGATGACGGAGGGGAAGAAACTGTTCCTAAATCATTGAGTGTGGGTCTTCAGGCTCCTGTACCTCCTTCCTGATGGTAGTAACGAGAAGAGGGCATGTCCCGGATGGTGAGGGTCCTTCGTGATGGATGCTGCTTTCTTGACACACCACCTCTTGAAGATGTCCTCAATGGTGGGGAGAGTTGTGCCCATGATGGAGCTGGCTGAGTCTATAACTCTCTGAAGCCTCTTGCGATCCTGTGCATTGGAGCCTCCATACAAGTCTGTGATGCCACCATACATCTGTCGAAATTTGTAGGAGTCCTTGGTGACATACAAAATCCCCTCACACACCTAATGAAGTAGAGCTGCTGGCGTGCCTTCTTCGTGATTGCATCAATGTGTTGGGCCCAGTGTGTTGAACCAGTACCCCTGGACCCATCCACACACTAACTGGTGTCTCACCATGTAAAATGTTCTGCTTTGCTCTTTCTCCCATCAAACAGCACAATCTCCCATTTCCCTACAGTACGCTACAGGTGTAGCATTTACCAATTCGTATTCAATGTAACTTAATGCAGGAGACTTGTCTGTGACCAAAGCAACTGCATATGTGCCTATTGGGTATAAGTACAAAAGATTTATTAAGTAAATTGCACACAGTACAAAAAAGCAATACAGAGCAAAATTGCTGGTCACAGTCATTTCTGAACACAATACTCGAAGTGTGGTCGAACCAGAGTTTTACAGAGCTGCAACATTACATCGTGGTTCTTGACCTCAGTCCCTTGACTAATGAAGGCCAGCACACCACACGCCTTTTAATCACCCTATCAACCTGCAAGGCAACTTTGAGGGAACTATGGACTTGAACCCGAAAATCCCTCTGTTCCTAGAACTAAAGGGTATATTACAGTACATTGGAACTGGGAAATGACGAAGGTGGAACAAGTTCAACATTGGAGAGAAAGTGGGTCAGAGGACAGGAGAGAGTGAGTGAGGCACGGGGTGATGGAGAGGGCTGAAAGAGGGTGATCGAGGTTGGTGAATGGTCAAAGGTACAACCGAAGGAGGAGTGAATAGGAAAACAGAGAATTATTTTCTCAGTATCAAGGCGTGTCCCACTGAACTCACCAACAGTTTAATCAGAAATAATGTGTGAATGATTCAGAGTAGGAGCATGTGGAAAGGGTTAAAGGAAAGTTGGCAAATGGAGCAGGTTCAATAAAACCGAGGCAGATCTCAGATTGCTGAGGGAAGGAGATTTGGATAACGATATTGTGTATCTCACTTCCTTCTGAGGGCAGGTCCATTGGCTTTTCTCTGCAAGAGATGAAATGTGTTGTTCTTAATCTTATGACATAAGATTGCTGATAAAGCTGGAATTCATTTTAAAACATTGTTGATGGGAGATTGTGTTGGTGCAAAGTTTTGAGATATCACTGTGTCTTCACAGATAATCTCTTTGGGCACTTAAAGAAGGGATAAGCTTCTTAGTCAGGGTTTGGAGTCACACTGAGGCCAGGGTGGGGATGACCAGCAGGTTTCCATCCAAAGGGGCTTCACTGAGGAGTTGGGTTTTTACTGCAGACTGACAGTTCCATTTACTGAGATGCCCCCACAATATAATGATATCAGTCTGTACATCCTGAGCACACACAACCTTCTGAGGGAGAACATTGAAAAGATTCTCAACCCTCTGCACAAGGAAATTTCTACTCTTCTAAATCCTAAAATGTTGACACCACTCTGGTTCTAGACTCTCCAGACTAAGGAAACAGCTTCTCATTATCCACCTCTCAGTCCCTCTCAGGATCCTGGAACTCTCAATGACATCACTTGCAGTTTTTTTCACTAAATTCCAGAGGACTTAGTCCAATTTTCCTCAATCTCTCTTCAATGAACACTTCCCTTATTCCAAAAATCCATATGGTGAATCGATGCTACACTGACTCCAAGGCAAGTATTTCCTGTCTTAGGTACGGAGAGCAAAACTACTCCCTGAACTCCAAATGAGGTCTTACTGCTACACTGTAGAATATCAATGAGACTTCCTTGCTTTTGTTCTCCAAAGCCCTTACATTAAAAGACAACGTGCTACTTGACTTCATAATTGCTTGTTCCACCTGCAGGTTAATTTTCTGCATCTGGTGAACCAACACCCCTGGACCCTTCCACACACCCACATTTACTGGTTTCTCACTATATGAAATATCTGTTTTGCTGTTTCTCCCATCAAACAGCACAAGCACAGACACGGTAGTGTAGCGGTTAGCATCCCACTATTACAGCGCCAGCGACCCGGGTTCAATTCCCGCCATTGTCTGTTTGGAGTTTGTACGTTCTCCCTGTGACTGCGTGGGTTTCCGCCGGGTGCTCCGGTTTCCTCCCACTTTCCAAAGGCGTACGAGTTAGGAGCTGTGGGCATGCTATGTTGGCGCCGGAAGAGTGGCGACACTTGCAGCTGCCACCAGCACATTCTCAGTAACATAAAAAGACACATTTCTCTGTGTGTTTCGATGTACCTGTGACAACTAAATGAATATCTCATAAATATCTACATATCGAAAACCTCCCATTTTCCTACAGTACATGTCAGGTGTAACACTTACTATTTTGTATCCAATGTAGCCTATTTCAGGAGATTGTCCGTGACCACAACAACTGCTGTGGGTACAGGTCTACTGGGTATAGATACAAAAGATTTATTAGGCATGTTTCATCCAGTACAAATAAAAAATGCAGCGCAAATTGATAGTCACAGTCTTGTCCTTTAACCCTCAGAGATTCGCCCCCTGAGTGACTGTGGTACAGGTCTCTTTTCCCCACAGCGTGTCCTGTTGACTGCAGCTTCTCCTCCTTGTGGTTTCTCCCCTCACCACTCACTCTCCGTCTCTCTCTCTCTCTCTCTCTCTCTCCCCCACCCCTCTCCTTCTCCATGTTTTACAAACTTTGTCTCTTTGATCTTACCCACTAACAACCAATTCCCAGACTGATCATATCCTGTTACTAAATTTTATGTTTCATTTCTGACTTGCTCTGCCCCCTCCTCTGGAGACTGAACCATTCCTTATCACCCTCTCTTACTGCACCACAGACTAAACTACTCCTTGAATGGTGTCTGCAGGGACCACACTTTCTGTGGTCTCTCCGAGAGTTTGTTTTAAATAAAATACCAGGCTGATCATTCTTTAGAAGGAATGTCCAACAGGTGCAGGAAATCCAAAATTAAAATGTTCGAAATACTGCAGGTCACACAGCATCTCCAGAGGGAGATACGAGAGGTATATTACAGGTAAATGTACATTGGAACTGGGAAATAAAAGGGATGGAACAGGTTTTACATTGGAGAGAAAGTTGGGTGGAGGGCAGGAGAGAGTGAGTGAGGCACGGGGTGATGGAGGGGCTGAAAGAGGCTGATCAAGGATGGTGAATGACCAAAGGTACATCCGGAGGGGGAGTGAATTGGGAAACAGAGAATTATTTTTCCCAATATCAAGGGGTGTCCCACTGAACTCACCAACAGTTTTATCAGAACTAAGGTGTGAATGATTCAGAGTAGGAGCTCATGGAAAGGGTTAAAGGAAAGTTGGCAAATGGTTGATTGAACAATAGCTGAGCAAGTTTAATAAAACTGAGACAGATGTCAGATTGCTGAGGGAAGGAGATTTGCAAAACATGTCATTGTGTAACTCATTTCCTCCTGAGGGCAGGTCCCAAGAGGGGGAGGCAGCTCCATGAACTGCCTGTGCTCAAAGATCCTCCCATAATCCTGTGGGAAGTCTTTCCTTGTGGTCAAATGTTGTGAGGGGAATAATCCCTGACAGGCGATTGGAACAGTCCCCTCCCTGGGCTGTTTTCATTTCACTTCAGTGAGCTAAATGCGGACACACTGGATACAGCATTTCCATTGCACTTCTCCTGCTGGTTACAACCTCAAAAACTCTGTTGGATTATCAGACATGGTTTTCCCTTCATAAACCCATGTTGGTTCTACCTCATCATGTCCTGATTTTCCAAGCACCCGGTACCCAGGTCCTCATTGGTCGATTCCAGTGTTTTGTCGACAGCTGCTGTCAGCCCAACTGGTTCATCGTTCCCTATTTTTCACTGTCTTCTCTCCATGGAAACATGGCAAACTTCACTTCCTTTCAATCTACTGAGAGTGTTCCAGACTCTGGGAAATGCTGGTGAGGAATTTGGTATTGGGATTGATATTGGTTTATTATTGTCACTGGTACTGAGGTACAGTGAAAAACCTGTCTTGAATACAGCTCGTACAGGTCAATTCATTACACAGTGCAGTTACATTGAGTTCGTACAGAGTGCATTGGTGTAGTACAGGTAAAAACAATAACAGTACAGAGTAAAGTGTCACAGCTACGGAGAAAGTGCAGTGCAAGAAGGTGCAAGGTCACAACAAGGTAGATCGTGAGGTCAGAGTACATCTCATCATATCAATAGTCTTATCACAGTGGGGTAAAAGCTGTCCTTAAGTCTGGTGGTAGGTGCCTTCAGGCTCCTGTATCTTCTACCTGACGGAAGAGGAGAGAAGAGAGAATGACCCAGGTGGGTGGGGTCTTTGATTATGCTGGCTGCTTTGCCAAGGGATCAAGAGGTAAAGACAGAGTCAAAGGAGGGGAGGCTGGTTTCTGTGACATGTTAGGCTGTGTCCACAACTCTCTGCAGTTTCTTGTGGTCCTGGGCAGAGCAGTTGCCATACCAAGCCGTGATGCATCCAGATAGGATACTTTCTATGGTGCATCGAAAAAAGTTGGTGAGCGTCAAAGGGGACATATCAAATTTCTTTAGCCTCCTGAGGAAGTAGAGGCGCTGGTGAGCTTTCATGGCCATGTCATCTACGTAATTTGACCAGGGCAGGCTATTGGTGATGATCACTCCCAGGAACTTGAAGCACTCAACCCTCTCGACCTCAGCATCATTGATGTAGACAGGTGCATGTGCACCGCCCCCTTTCCTGAAGTCAATGACCAGCTCTTTTGCTGACATTGAGGGAAAGGTTGTTGTCATGAGACCATTCCACTCAGCTCTCTATCTCCTTCCTGTACTCCAACTCATCGCTGTTTGAGATACGGCCTACAACGGTGGTATCATCTGCAAACCGGTAGATGGAGTTAAGCAGAATCTGGTCACACAGTCACAAGTGTATAGGGAGTAGCGTAGAGGGCTGAGGACGCAGCCTTGTGGGGCACCAGTGTTGAGAATGATTGTGCCGGAGGTATTGCTGCCTATCCTCACTGATTGCAGTCTGTTGGTTACAAAGTCAAGGATCCAGTTTCTGAGGGAGGTATTGAGTCCTGGGTCTCAGAGTTTGGTGACAAATTTTCTTGGGATTATATTATTGAAGGCAGAGCTGTAGTCAATAAACAATAGTCTAACATAGGTGTCTTTACTGTCCAGATGCTCCAGAGCTGAGTGTTCTTACGTCCTCAATGGTGACCACGGGTTCAGTTGCATTGGAGGCTATCAGGGTAGGTGGTGACAATCCACTTGCCTTCTGTTCAAAACATGGATAGAATGCGTTAAGCTCATCAGGAAGGGATGCACTGTTGTTAACTATGCAGCCCGTCTTCGTCTTGTAGCCTGTTATGGCATGTAAGCCCTGCCATAACTGACAGTTGGTCTGAGACTTTATTTTGAGTCTGTATTGCCTCTTGGCATTCCTGACAGCTTTCCGAAGGTCATATCTCCATTTCTTGTACCGATCGGGATCACCAGATTTGTGTGCAGCAGTCCTCTCCTTCAGGAGGGAGTGGATCTCCCGGTTCATTCCATGGTTTCCCTGTTAGGAACACCCGTATTGTCCTCTTTGGTACACAGTCCTCAACACACTTGCTGATAAAGTCCGTGATGGTGGTGACACACTCACCGAGGCAGGCAGCTGAGTCTTTGAATATGGACCAGTCCACTGTCTCAAAGCAGTCGCTTAGAAGCTCATCTGTTTCCTCAGTCCAGCACTGTACGACTCTCTGTACTGGATCCTCCCGTTTCAGTTTCTGTTTGTATGCAGGGAGAAGGAGCACAGCCTGGTGGTCTGATTTCCCAAAGTGAGGGCGAGGGGTGGCTCGGAAGGCATCTTTGATGATTGCATAGCAGTGGTCAAGGGTGTTGGCGTCCCTGGTGGAGCAGGAGATGTGCTGATAGAATCTTGGTAACACACTCTTGAGGTTGGCCTGGTTGAAGTCGCCTGCCATAATGTAGAGGGCCTCAGGGTATCCTGTCTCAAGGTTGTTGACCACGGAGTATAGCTCATTGAGTGCAGGCTTCATGTCCGACTGGGGTGTGATGTAGACAGCCATCAGGACAGCTGAAATGAACTCCGTTGGCAGATAGAATGGTCGACACTTCACCGTTAGATATTCCAGGCTGGGTGAGCAGGAACTCGCCAGGACTGTCACGTCCGAGCACCACAAGGTATTGAATAAGAAGCAGACCCCTCCACGTTTAACTTTGGCTGAGGACGCTGTACAGTCCATTCGATGAATTGAGAAGCCCTCAGGTTGAATAGCACACTCAGGTGAAGCAGGTGCAAGCCAGGTTTCGGTGAGACAGATCACACAATTTGAAGAACTTGCTGGAAGCACTGGAATGAGGGGATGACAGAAAGTCCAAGGCCATGGTGCTGCTCCAGACTCACTGATCACAACTGTTTTTCATTACTTGCTGTGCTCAGTCGATACTATTCTCATCTCTGAGTCAATAGGTTATGGTTCAACACACACAACAGAAACCAGAGCGCCAAAAGCAACAGTGACAATTGAGTCCGGTGCTGAAGAGGTCCTGCACTGTGGGAGGTGCTGGATTTCAGATCTTCTCAACTGGTTGTAAGGTTCCCATTGCCCTGTTGCAATGATGCCCAAAGGATGTATCCCTGAAATTTAACCCTCACTCAGCATTGCTCAGAAATCCCCTTGTGGGAGATTGCTGTGTGTACATGAACTGCTGCATTGCCTGCACTACAGTAGAGATGACACTTCAAACGTGGTTCATTGGCTGGAAAGCAATTGAAAATATCCTGACAGAGGTGTGAAAGGTCCAGAATAATCCTTCATTCCTCTAACAATCACCATTGACGTGAAATTTCCGACTGCAGGTAAATGAGCAACAACACAAGCCTGCTGTCTGTTGGAGGTGCTGCCACTTGACCAATGAGGGGGAAGACAGGTGGGAGTTGAAGGATTGAAATGAAAAAGCCGCAGATGCTGGAAACTGAGTTAATGCTTCAGGGGAAAGACCTGCCCCTCAGTGCATCATCTACAACTCTTTAAAGGCACACTTGTGTGAGGAATGACTGCAGATACATTGGTGATGTGGATGTTCACCTCGTGCTCACGTGATATGGTCCCTTAATCTGAACAAACCTTTGGTAGTTGCCCGTTTGACTGTGAGCTACCGTTACATTTGTGGTTGGTAAAGGAAGGAATTCTGTGGGGTTTTTGATCCATCTCCATGGAAGTCGCAGTCCTACAAACTAAATCAACGGAGGTGTTGTGTGCTGAACAGCTTCGACTGGATCCTTTTGTCCCTCAGAACACACACAAACCTGTCCCGCAGGGCACATCTCCAACTCTCCACAGTTGCAGAGCTTTGATAGGTCTTTCAGCGCGGTGATGTCCTCACTCACTGATCCTCCCATTTTCTGGTTACACCTGTGGAATTTATAACTCTCTGCTGTCTCTAATGTCAGTGGGTTCAGGTACTCCTCGAACCTCTGTACAACCTCACCAAACAACTGACCTTTCACCTTCTGCAGAGTTACTAAGTTAGTGAGAGTACGATCTGCTTCGGAGCCTCTTTCTGTGAGTAAAATTGTGTTCCTTCATTTCCTCACTGCAGCATTCAATGTCTGCGCTCCCAGCACTGTCTCCCACCTCAGGAATAACACTGGATGTGGAAAGCAACGCCTCCTCTCCAAGTCGGACACCAGGAATTCACTCATCTTGTTCTACTTCCCCAAGCTGCAGAGGATGCCTGTTGTTGTTTGAGCCGAAGTTTTCTCTCTTCCTGTGAAGACAGTGCTGCAGTATTCAAACCCTCCTGTGTGTTTCCAGTTTCCTCTCAGTGGGTCCCACTCTGCTGCTTAGTCACACTGAGAGCATCGCTGATATTTTTACCTTGAAATCTATTGGGGGAGCTGAAGCAATTGCTACTGTCTGCAGTTCCCTCTGTCTCCATCTCATCTCCCTCTCTCTTTCTATCTCTCTATTTTGTTCTCTTTCCCTCAGTAATCACCATGTTAATAACACAAAGCAGGAGGAAAAACAAGGTGCTGTTCACCTGCATGCAGCCATCTTTCATTTACTGCTGCATCTCTCTCTCTCTCTCTCTCTCTCACTGTCCCTCTGTCCTTATATGTCTCTATCCTTATTTGCCTTTCTCTCATTCTTTGTCTCTCTATGTCTTGCCCTCTCACACTCTCCCTCTCATTATCCCCATGTTCCTATTTCTCTCGATCCCTCTTTCTCTCAATGATCTCTTTCCCTGTCAGAACAATACAGAGCTGGATACAGACCCATTTGTTGTTCATGAGTGAAACCTTCTTGTTGTTTTCCAACTCTAGACACCCCTGCTGGATAACTCTGGTAAGCCAGTACTGCTCAATAAACTGTACCTCTCCTCTTTGGGTTAAAATTCCCTGAACTGAAGTACGGGCATCTTGTCATCAGGAGATCATCAGGTATCTTCATGAACTAAATTTTCCACGCTAAGGGGACTCAAAAGGTCCCTGTCTGAAGGTTTCACTTATGCTGACAGTCTGTAGGAAGAGGTCCCCTCTCCTCGCCAGTTTGCTCAGACGTGTGGTGTCTATCGCCCGCAGCTTGTTGAACTGAGCCTCTCCTTTGAGGCTTCCTGGACCATCTGTTTCTCTTGACTTTGTGTGAGAACATGTGCCTTTATCTCCACCGACTGATGGATTCTTTCTTCAGTTCTGCCTCCTCTTAAATAAAACGTTTTTGTTTTTTCTCTGTTCTCCCCTCTGCTCTGCTGCGGGCCAGCTTACCTGTTCAAATTCTGATTCATTTTCAGCTGACTATTCCTGAATTCCTTTGCAAAATGACATCTGTTCTTCAGGAATCCCAACTTTGAATAAACTGGTGTTAAAATCCAAGGTCCTTTTGCACTGAGACAATTTATACATCCTGCCATGTTCTGAAGATTGTTCTTGATGATGCTTGTAATGTCCCTGACCTGGAGCTGATCCACTCTTCACATCTTTCATCACCGAGATCCCCATGGCACTAGTTATTTAAATTCTATAAAAATAATTGTTTCTCTGATGTGGAAATGTGTTGAGGCAAGAATACAGGGGAATCTGAATTGTTCCAGTTTAATCGATCCACTGTCAGGCCTGCCACAGGTCAACACAAGAACTTGCATTGATGTGGTGCCCTTCACAACATCAGTTCCTCAAAACAGTTGAAGAAAATGTGAAGGTTCACTGACGTAATAACACCCAGACCATTTTTTCTATTCGTGCTGGTTGAGTGATGGATTCTGACCAGGATATGAGGAGAACTGCTCATCCAATGGTGCTGTGCAGCTTTTTTTTGAAGTGTGCATGGGTTTAAGGTTCCTTCAGAGTTAGAGAAAGAGTGAGTAATCTCAGAATAATAGTTTATTTTATTCATGATCTGTGGAGTTAAACTGCCAGAGACTGGTAAAAGAGATCACTGATAGTTGAGTGATGTGTTGGGGGTAAAATGATAGGCTGTGGTCTGCTTTACGAAAGTCCATCCAGACAACATGCACTGCCATACCCTCATCAGTCGCCTTCATCACCTCCCAAAAAACTCAAGTTCATTAGACATGACCTCCCCTACACAGAGCCACGATGGCTATCCCTGACAAGTCCATGTTTTCTCAAGTGCAAGTAAATCCTATCCTGAAGAATCTTCTCCAATAATTTCCCTACCACTGATGTAAGGCTCATTGAGCTATAATTTCTGGTTTCTCCCTGTTACCCCTTCTTAAACAACAGAACAACATTGGCTGTTCTCCTGTCCTCTGGGACCTCAACCTGTGGCATTGAAAAGGAGAAAGGAGATAAAGGATCGTAAAAGATAAAAGCACCAGAGCAAAGAAATGACTTGTTAAGAGACAAGACCAGACAGTAAGTACAAGAAGGTCAAAGATAGTTGACAGTGCACATGCACAAACTCAGGAACATATGAAGCAAGGTGGGGGAGATGCAGGTGCAGGTAACCCCTGGGGTTATGATGTTGTGGCAGGCCCACATCCAGCTAAAAGGGCAGGAAAATGAGTGGCTGGGGAGATGGTGCAGGGGGCAGGGTTTCAAGTTCTTGGATCATTGGAACCTTTTCTAGGGAAGGAGTGACCTGTACAAGAGGGACGGTTTGCACCTGAACTGGAGGGGAACCAATATCCTGGCAGGGAGGTTTGCTAATGCAACTGGGGAAGGTTTAAAGTAGCTTCTCAGGGGGAGGGGACCTGGAAAGACAGGTCAGTAAGTGAGGGAACGGGCAGGAGGGCTGATGTCAGGGAGTGTAGTATTAGGCAGATTCCTGATAACAATTATGATGGGACGAATGGTTTGAAGTGTTTGTACTTTAATGCTTGGAGCATGATGGACAAGAGTGATGAACTGAGAGCATGGATCAGTACATGGAACTATGATGTTGTCGCCATTACAGAGACTTGGCTGAGGGAGGGACAGGAGTGGGTGATCGATGTCCCAGGGTTTTGAAGTTATAGGAAGAACAGAGAGAGGGGTAAAAGAGGGGGAGGAGTTGCAATACTAATTAGAGATAATATATCAGCTGCACTCCAGGGAGACATAAAGGAGGGCTCGGATACAGAGTCCATATGGGTAGAACTCAGGAATAGGAAGGGTGCTATCACTCTCTTGGGGGTGTACTATAGACCTCCCAATAGTCACCGGGACATTGAGGAACGGATATGCAAACAGATCACCGAAATGTGTAAAAATTACAGTGTTGTGGTCCTGGGGGACTTCAACTTCCCTGATATAAATTGGGACTCTTTTAGTGCAAGGGGGTTAGATGGGACAGAATTTGTTAGGTGTGTCCAGGAGGGGTTCCCAAATCAATATGTTGACAGTCCAACAAGGAAAGAGGCTATTCTGGACCTGGTGTTGGGTAATGAGCCTGGCCAGGTGTCTCACCTATCAGTGGGTGAGCAATTGGGGAACAGCTCATTAACTTCAGGACAGCTATAGATAAGGATAGGTATGGGGCTGGCGGGAGGGTTTTAAATTGGAGCAGGGCTAATTATGAAGACATAAGGCAGGCACCAGGTAGAGTAAACTGGGAAAACCTTTTTGCTGGCAAGTCCATGTCGAGCATGTGGGAAGTGTTTAAGGATCAAATACACAGAGTACAGGATAGGTATGTCCCGATTAGAAGGAAGGACATGAATGAGAAAATCAGGGAACCTTGGATGTCCAGAGAAGTAATGAAATTAGTCAAGAAGTAAAAGGACAAGTATATAGAGCTTCGGAAGTTAGGATCAGACAGAGAACGTGAGGTCTACAGAGAAGCTAGAAATGAACTCAAGAAAGGAATTAGGAAAGCCAGGAGGGGCCATGAAAAGTCTTTAGCAAATAGCATTAAGGAGAATCCAAAGTCATTCTGTGACTACGTCAGGAATAAGAGGATAACGAGGGAAAGGGTAGAGAAGGATAAAGAAGGGAATCTATGTTTGGATGCAGAGGCTGTGGGTGAGGTTCTGAATGAATGTTTCTCTTCAGTATTTACCCAGGAAAGGGACATGCAGGACGCAGAAATTGGAACTGAGGGTGGGAACGTGTTAGGGCATTCAGAGGTTAAGGAGGAGGTAGTGTTAGACCTCCTAAACAGTATTTAGGTGGACAGGTCCTCGGGGCCCAATGGGATATACCCCAGGTTACTGAGGAAGATGAGGGAGCAGATTGCTGGAGCCTTGACCAGTATCTTTGCATCCTCTTTGACCTCCGGTAAGGTCCCAGATGACACGTGAGTGGCTAATGTTGTTCCTCTATTTAAGAAGAAACAAGGAAATCCGGGAAACTATAGACCGGTGAGTCTCACGTCAGTTGCAGGGAAATTGATGGAGAAAATTCTTAGAGATAGGATATATGAGCTTCTGGATCCAATGGCTCGTTAAGGAAAGCCGAGCATGGATTTATGTGGGGCAAGTCCATGTCTCACTAACCTGGTTGAGCTTTTGACAGGGTGACGAGAGAGATTGATGAAGGTAGAGCTGTGGATGTCATCTATATGGACTTCAGTAAGGCATTTGACAAGGTCCCACATAATCAGTTAATCAAGAAAGTTCAGATGCATGGGGTCAGTGAGAATTGGCTGTGTGGATCCAGAACTGGCTTGCCTGTAGAAGGCAAAGGTGGTGGTTGGAGGGACTTATTTGGGCTGGAGGCCTGTGAGTAGTGGTGTTCTGCAGAGATCTGTGCTGGGACCTCTGTTGTTTGTGATGTACACAAAATGACCTGGATAAGTACGTTGATGGATGAGTGACTACATTTGCAGACAGTACTAAGATTGGTGGAGTTGTGAATAGTGTAGAAGACTGGCAATGGATACACTGTGATATAGATCAGCTGCAGATGTGGGCAGAGGAATGGCAGATGGAGTTTAACCAGGATAAAAGTGAGGTGTTGCACCTTGGAAGGACTAATGTCAAGAGGCAGTACATTCTTAAGGGCAAGACCCTGAACAGTGTTGAAGAGCAGAAAGATCTTGGGGTGTAAGTCCACGACTCATTGAAAATGACTACACAGGTAGGACCAGGGTGGTTTAAGAAGGCTTATGGGAATGCTTGCATTTATTCATCGGGTATTGAATTAGGAGTCAAGAAGTTATGATGCATCTCTATAGAGCTCTGTTAGGCTACATTTAGAGTATGGCATGCAATTCTTGTCACCCTCACTATAGGAAGGATGTTGAGGCTTTGGAGAGGATGCAGAGGAGGTTTACCGGGATACTTGCCTGGATTAGAGGGCATATGTTATCAGGAGGGGCGGACAAAACTTGGGTTCTTTTCTCTGGAGGCGTGAAGGCTGAGGGGTGATCTGTTGGAAGTGTATAAAATTATGAGGGGCTCTGATGAGTGAGAAGACAGATTCGGAGGATCTGAAAAGTAAAGGACTCTGAACAGTCTGGCAGAAAGGATTTTATTTACAAAAGGACAAACAAGGGGAAACTGGTAACAGGAATACACCCACACACGCGCGCACAGTTTATATTGAGCGTGGGAAAATTGCAACTGGGGTAAAATACACACACACACACACACACACACACGCACACACACTCTCTCATACACACACACACACACACACACGCACGCACGCACGCACACACACTCTCACACACACACACACACACACACATATTTATTCGAGGGGATGGCAAAATTCAAATTTTATTACTGGCAGCCTCGGGAATATGTCGCTGGCCTGAGTGACATTGTATCCTCGAGGAACAGACATTCTGGCTGGGGCACTGTACCTTATCAATATTAATGACCCAGCCCCGTTCCCTGAGGGAGGAGATTAGCAGACGAAGGGCCTCTGAGACAATGGTCTCAGACCGCTCTTGTCGGAGGATGTCGTCGATGTAATGGGCAGTTCACACCTCTGGGGGGAGTTGAATGTCTTGTAAATCGCGGGAGATGAAACCACAGCAATTAGTGGAGCTGTGAACATAGCCTTGAGGTAGGTGGCAGAATGTAGATTGTCTCCCGTCCCAGGTGAATGCAAACTGGTCTTGGGAATCGTGATGGAGGGGGATGGAAAAGAACACGTTGACTAAATCCACCACGGCTTGTCTGGGCACCCCGCCATATCCTCCACTAGAGTGACTATGTCAGGCACGGCAGCAGAGAGATGAGGGCAGACTTGTTAAGGTGTCTGTAGTCCACCGTCATGCGCCACGTCCCATTCTTTTTGCGGACGGGCCAGACGGGACTGTTGAAGGGAGAGGCTGCCAGCCTAATGATGCCCTCCCGCAGTAGGGCTTGGACTGCCTCAGTGATGTCTAGTTGCCCCCTCGGCACTCTGTCCTGTCAGCTATAGACGACCTTGGAGGGAGGGGGAACAACAACTGGTTCCCATTTGGCTGCCCAACTACGACTGTAGCCCATGGGACCCCGAACGTAAACTTGTCCCGTTTAGTATGAAGGGACAGTCCCTTTAAGACATTGATCCCTAGGATGCACTCAGGTAAGGCTGCTATCAACACTCTTATGGGTCGAGGAGGTTGGTTCGCGATGACCATGCGGATCATGATTTCCCTTGCAGGCAAAAAGGAGCCCCCCCACAACCCCTCTATCTACATCTGTGTTCCTTTCCACCCGGCGGGGTTGCCCAGGATGATGGTGTGTTGGGCACCCATGTCGACGAGTACCATCCGCCTCTGTACGTTCCCCTTTCCCCAATGTACCACTACGGGTATATGTGGCCTCAGGTCCCCCAGGTGGGGGAGGGCGACAGAACAAATGCGCCGGAAGCCTTGGCCTTCATCCTGTGGGAAGGGGTGGAGGTCTGCCACCCCATGGGTGAGGGGTCCTGTTGGTGGAGGTGGGATATTTCCTGTCTCAGCAGGTCCCGGAGTTCAGCCCTGAGGGCAGGAGAGACTGTTTCAAGTAGGGTGGGCGGGGGGGGCGGGCAGAAGCAGTGTGAGTGATGGCGGGGGCAGCCCATGTGGTCCGGTGGTTGGGGGCGCCCCCTGTGTCGGGCTTGATCCCGGGGTGGTTGTGGGTTTTCACCCGGCCAGATTTGCCCCTGCAAAGCTCTTTCCATGCACGTAAAGGGCAGAGGTCAGGTTCCATCTAAGCTGGCACTGTCCATCCCTGCGTGCAGCAGGTCCAGGTATAACTGTTTGCACGTGAAATGAGGGGTTGTGTCTCCAGCCCTCGTCTCTGCTCTACGGACTTGGGTGGGTGCCTCCCGCTGCATGTACTCCAGCCCTCCAGGAGGGTGATGGCGTCCCATATGGTCTTCCCATTAGCCGGTCCCATGAAGGGCAGGACCACTGGCCTCAACTTGGGGCACGCGGTGGCGACTAGGTATCCCGCTAGCGCGCTGGTCTCTCTGGTATTTTCTAACGAATCGCGATCGTGGACCCTGTCATAAATGCCGGTCACCAGCGCCCACTGCCTAATGACCCTGGTGCCCTCACTGACCATGCTCCACTGCGGTCGCCTGTATATATCCCACTTGAGAAGGGTAGTGTACTGGACCCTCCCGATGGTCACTACCTGATCCCACAGGGTCGTGTCATCCCCGATGCCTTCCTGAGGGCATTGTTAACACTCTGCTGGTCGGACAGGCTCCCCAGGGCACTCGCTTCCTGGTGAGAGAGGCTCACGTTGGAGGGACCATGGGCGCTTTCCCTCGTGGGGCCTCACCCTGACTCTCCTCCCTTCTGTAGTGGACCTGGGACCACGTGATGATGGGTCAAGCATGCAGGGGTTTGGGTGCATAGGGTGGAGGGCGGGTGTGATGAGACCCAGGCTCCTCAGGCACCCCTCCTCATCATTATCCATCTGTATATCCCCATTCCCCAGCCATGCATCCAGCTTGTCGCCACGCCGGACCAGGGCTCGAATTTTGAGTGGGTCCGGCTGCCAACCAGACCGGCGGGCTGTCTGCGCCTACTGCATTTGGATCAGCATGCAGGCAACGTCAGTACATCTAGCCTCGAGGTCATTGGCTCAGGTCTGGTCAGCCTGGACTGCCTCCTGCAGCGTACAGCAGCGCTGCTGGAGCACCTCTAACTCTTTGTCTTTTTGGTGACATATATCTTGTATCTGGCCGGTAATCCTGATCTGGTGCCTCAGGAGAGATGCAAACAGCCAGAAGACACCCCTTTGACTTCCCTTAGTCTTGGGGAACCCCGACTTCTGGAGGAGGGTGACCACGTGGTGCCCCAGTTTCTCACCACGGGGGTCTAACTGCTCTGCCCAGTCCACTGGTTTACCACAGTCTGCCAGCATGCTGGCCAAGCTCCCAAATCCCTCCCTCTCATCAGTCCACCCGGGAATCCTGTCTTCAGTGCCTGCACTGGCTTTCTTACCCCTGTTCCAGAACATCCCTCCCCGCGTCAGTGTTCCGCCAAGAACTTTGAAACCCTGCTCACAGCGCCAATTGTTATGAGTGAGAAGACAGATTCAGAGGATCTGAGAAGTAAAGGACTCTGAACACAGTCTGGCAGGAAAGGATTTTATTTACAAAAGACAAACAAGGGAAAACGGTAACGGGAATAACACGCACACACACACGCACAGTTTATAGCGAGCATGGGAAAATCGCAACAGGGGTAAAATGCACACACACACACGCACGCACGCACGCACGCACACACACACAAAATGAACTGGGTACATACAATCAAGGAAGAAACAATATGATACCCGCCCCCCCTTGCGTCAGTGCAGGTACAGCTCTATGCTACTAGGGATACTAACTAAAATGCTCCCAACCCTTTTACAGTGCACATTTCACCAACGATTTCTCCAGCACCGTCCCATGGTCCTCGGCCTAGAATGAAGCAGGATGAATCCCTCGGAACAGTCAAAGAGGCCAAACCAAGCACATGTGGCACTCTTCGTAGTGCTGGAGGGCTGGGGGGGTCCAGCACAGGTGATCTACGAAGGCCAATGGCCCGGTGCAAGCAAGGACTAATCAATCACAAAGGCCAATGGCACAAGGCCAAGTATAAAGGTGCTTAAAGGGACCAATAGTCAGGTGCGCACTGATGGGTGGGGTGGAGCCAAACCTTGATTGACAGTGCTGTGTCTTTCGACCAGGTAATGGACAGTGCTGTCATGTGACAGCCACGACTCTCCACAATACAGGGCATAGATAGGGTGGACAAGAAATATCTTTTTCCCATTATTGAGAAATCCAATACCAGAGGACATGCATTTAAGGTGAGAGGGGGTAGGTTCAGAACAGACATGAGGGGTACGTTTTTTACTGAGAGAGTGGTGGATGCCTGGAATACATTGCCTGATAGGGTGGTGGAGGCAAATTCATTGGGGGCTTTCAAGAGGGGCTTGGATGAGCACATGAATGAGAGGAATATAGAAGGATATTGGCATTCTATAGGTAGGAGGGAATAGCTATGTCAGCGCAACATTGTGGGCCAAAAGGCCTGTTCTGTGCTGTACTGTTCTATGTGCTATGTGCTAATGGTTCCAAATATTCCTGGATACAAATGTTCAGGACAAATGGGGGACCGGCAGCAGCAACATTGAGGGCAATATTCCAGTGTTGGAGATGATCGAGGACACTGTTGAGAAGTAAAACAAGAGCTGGGATCAGACAACTGGGACAAAGGCTCAGAAACTAGTGGGAAGGATGTTGAGGAGAAAATTTAACAGAGACATTACAGAGATGCAAAAGCCACCGAGTCCTCAAAGCTGTCTCTAGTCCTGTGTAACCGAGGCCTGTGCAGACAGAGTGAGCCTGGGGATGGATTTGTGGTAGATGCAGCCAGTGGTGAGGCCAGATTTAGAAGCTGCAGTTCTTGGACAGGTCACAGGTTGCTTCTGGTTCAATTGACTGATGCAGCATATTGCATTTTACAATATGTCCTGGCCTCTCACTACCGGTGGGCACTCTGGGCTATTATACAGCTGAAGATTTCCAGGGTGAATTTGGTTACATGTGAGTTGCGTGTGTACATTTCTCTGACCCTCTCGGTTACGCAGCTGCTTCTTGCCTGCGTCCCTCCTTTCCATCCACCCCCTCCCCCCAGCTCCTGTGCCCAAGGTAAAAGGACACAGGCCCGGGGAAAATGTGTTGCCATGGAGAGAGAAATGTCCAACTGACAGAAAGGGGGGTAGGGATAAATGGGTCAGTTTTGGATTGGCGCTCAGTAACCAGTGCAATGCCACAAGGATCAAAGCAGGGACTCAACTATTTCTAATCAACAGTTCGGACTGAGATGAAGGGATTGGGTGTGAGGGACTGGAGCAGATTTGCTGATGATATAAAGATGGGTGGGTTCACAAGTTGCGGGGAGTCCACAGCCTGCAAAGGGACATGGTGGGTGGGCAAGGAGGTGGCAGATGAAGTCTGGTGTGGGAAAATGTGAGGTTATCCACTTTGGAAAGAAGAATGAGAAAGCAAAACATCACTTGAACAGAGTGAGACAACTGAATGTTGTGTCGCAGAAGGATCAAGGAGTGGAGTAGATGAAACACAGAGTTAGCATGCAGGTACAGTAAGTACTTGGGAAGCTGATGGGATGTTGGCCTTTATTGCGAGGGGTATGGAGTGTAAGTGAGGAAGTTTTGCACTTTTACATGGTGCAGGAGAAGGCGCACCTGGAGTACGTGTACAGTTTTGGGCTCCATGTTTGAGGAAGGATCTGTTTGTACTGGAGGAGGACAAAGAAGGTTCACCAGGTTGGTTCCTGGGATGAAGGATTTGAGAAATGAAATTCTGAACAGGTTGGGCCGATACTCATTGGTGTGCAGAAAAATGAGAGGTGATCTGATTGAAAGGTTTAAGATAGTGTGGGTGATTGGCAAAGATTTGGTCACCCACGGGCTTATTGAATGGTGGAGCCGGCACTGAAACCAATTCAGCCAAATCCAGCCCCTGAGCTCTCCCATCCTCCTTGCTTGCTCTCCTCTGCCCTCCTGCCTCATACTCTCCCTCCCCCTCCACCCCAGCCTCCCCCGTTACCCAGCTGTCTCACCCACCCACTCACTTCCCACTTTTTAAGTTGCAGATGATTCAGATTTGTGCTCTCTGAAATATTGAAGTGATGTTTCTTTGTTTCAGGATTGTGCCCAGTACAGAATGGAGCCAGTTACCTTCAACTTCCAGCAGCAGCTGTGTGAAGCCCTGGGCCACAGGTGCTCCTGTAGGAGCCTGTAGCAGTGTTTGTTCAGTGTGTGTTCCCATACTGTGTATCGTTGTCCTTCCTGTGCCCCAGCAGTCTCCCAACCCGGTGACATACAGATCCTCAAGGCTGATTATCCTTGAAAATCTGTTGAGATTTGGGCCATTTACAGTGGGTTAAGGTGTTGGTTTGTGTTTGGGAGTCCAAGGGCTGATTGTGAGTGTGACAATTCAGACTTTGTTGTGGTTTACTTCTGTTGATTAATTTATGGTGTCTCTGGCAAGGCCTGTACTTGTTGTCTAAACCTAATTGCCCTGAACAAGGTGGTGGGGAGAGATTGCCTTGAACCACTGAATTCTTGTTGTGAAGCTGTTCCCATGTTGTTGGGTCAGGTGCTCCAGGATGTAAACCTGGTGACGATGAAGAAATGACCCCACATCAGCCTGACTTGGAAACACAACTTGGAGGAGAAGCTGTGGGAGGGGTTGCTGTGCACCTGCTCCCCTTGTCCTTCTTGCTGGAAGACGTCACCTAACCACTGAAGTAATGAGGTGTCGTTTTGAACACATTCCAACACCATTTGAGGAAGATGAAAGAGCAATGTGATTCTGAGTAATGAAAGTTAGTTTGATTATGTTTTAAACCATAATTCTACACGGATCTACTGTTGAGGTTGGTACAACTGCAACTCGTAACCTTGGGCAAGGGACATCTGCCCAGGTCCCTGCTCCTGAAACAAAAGCAAATACTGGAAACTTGAAGTGGCAAAACTCAGAACTGAGCATCCTCAGTAATGTCACTGGGAGGAAATATCATGTTTAGGTCAATGAGTTGCATTTCTAATCTCTCTAACCACAGTTGCTACATAACCTGCTTCCAATTTCATTCCTGCTTCTGATCAGGGTTCAGAGACCAAGACCAGCCTTTCACCTAAATAAATAAAACTTGCATTCACTCCCTGTCAGGACATATCTCAGTGTCACTGATGCCGCTGATATTGAGTGGTTCGGTGGAGAACACAGCTGCCCACAGTCAGGCTACCCGCTGGGTGTTTGTTTCTTGTTGTGTGCTGCAGGTAACAGCAACTCTCCCCTCCCCTCGGTTTGTACTGTCAGTGGTCTGCTGATCCACGGCCAGTACAGAAAGCAACCCCCCGGCTGGACAGTATGTAGGATACATCCCAGCTGTACTGTGGGCATCCCCTGGAGTAAGTGTGTCGACTACAGCATCATGTAGTTTACTGACTGATTTTGGAGGACTGAATGCCGGCTCAGTGAATGGGAAGCAAGAGTGAGAAGAGTGAATCTACCCAAGTGGATCAGAGTGGTTTAATGCTGAGTTATTCCCACCATCTCATTCACTTTCAATATCAGTTCAGGAAATTCCTCAACTCCCAGGGCCCCGTCTTCCCTCAGCCCATGGACTGGAGAGTTGGGCAAGGCTTAAGTTCCATCAGATCATGTCCAGTCATGTGTCAAGACTCAGGATTGTTTGCAAAATTCATCTTCTGCAGCCCATCCACAGTATTGTAAAACCTCGTTCCCTGCGACTATTCCAGTAAATCCCCTCTGTACCCTCTCCAGAGCGTTTATTTCAAACCCGTGCGTGGTGACCAGGACTCTACACACCAGGTGTGGCCGAAGGAAAAGAGTTAATTTTGCAAAGTCTGTGCTGCCTTCTCCTCAGTGCAGCACTGAGTGCAGAGGTGGGGGGAAGCAACAGTGGGACAGGAAGGCTGCTGGAAACTGGACTCACACAGCACCACACACACAGCTCAAGATGCAATTCTCTTTATTATTGGCTGAGAAGCTAAATGAGTACAGTCACCACAGGCAGTGAGAGCGGCTGCAGAGAAATCAAGGCACTGAATCCACTGTGGAAAGGATGAGTGGATGATTCTGGAAACTTCTAACCACAACGCAGTTTGTAGGAACAAACAAACCCAATTTTCTTCTCACATGGTGCATCATTCCATGTTCCATCATCTGGAACCAGAGAAAAGAAATTCAACGTTTACCTGTTAATCCACAAGCAAAATGTTGCAAATTCTGGAAATTTTACATTGATGAACAGTGAACCTGGTTTCACACACAGGAGGAAACATCCTCTCTAAATCTACCCTATAAATCCTTCACAGTGAGAACGGCCCTTGGCTGGTCACCCCTCAATCTTCTCTCTTGTGGAGAACAAGCCTCAGCCTGTTGGATCTTCCCTGCCTCTGTGTTTTGTAATAAGTTCACTGCTCCGATGCCTCTCAGTCTTTTATGCAACAGATAAATGGAACGGTTCAGAGAACAGTATGTCCGGTTTAACCAGGGTGAGACAGAGGTTGAGCAGAATGTTTCTGCTTTTAGTTTTTATCCTACAGCAATTCAGGGCATTCTTTTCACTTTTATGGCTGTGTTCAGTTCTTACTTTATGTTCCATCTCACACTGTACCTCCTCTCACTCCAGTGTCACGCCCCTTGTACATTTCCCCTGCACAGTTACACTCAGTATATGTTCCCCAGACCCCAGCATTACATCCCATATATCCTCCTCTAACTGCCGAGCAGTCAGTCCATTTCTGCTGAGCACAGGACTCACGGTGTTGGGTCACTCCCTCTGTGTAACAGCCAGCATGTTGAAATAACCTCCTCTTCAATACTGTGTCAAAAAACAATTTCGAAGAAAATAACTTTTCTGTCACATGACACTTACGGAAATAATGAATGTTCACACAGTCTTCGTTGTTGTTATTGTTAGGTTCACCCTGATGCCAGTTGTGGTAACTGTACGAAGATCCATCAATCCATGTGAAAGTCCCCTCCTGTGGGGTATAAATCAATGATTATCTCTGTGGGAATGCTGAGTAACCTGCACCTTAACGGTACAGGGAGGAGCTGTACCTGAGCCGGAGTGAGACCAGAATACGAGCAGCCAGGACAAATCGGGCAGTGAATGAGATTTTAAATGATGGACTGGCAGGGTGGGGGAAATCTCATGGAAGTAACAGAATCCTTGGAACAAAAGAAACCGGATCTGAGAGTGAAGGTCAGGGAATAGGAATAATGGTAACTCAGACAGTGAGGGAGAAGGTAGTCACTGAACACAAATACAAAGTCTGATCTCTCAAAGACAGACGGTGAAACAATTCAGAAAGGAACTTCAAACATCTGCAGAGCAATGAACACAGAATCCCAAACCAAACAGGAAATGGAGGCAGTAAGTTGTAGCACGGATCCAGATGTGCATGTATTGAGGAGTGGAACACTGAGCACATCACCCACACCCCCCACCCCACCACCCCCAACTGCGGGAACCAGCCCAGATCAGGAGCACATCTGGAATATTCACTTCCCAGCCACAGGACTAGAGGGGATTTGAATGTGTCTGACGGTTTAGTCTCTCCTTTCCTCAGGGGAGTAAATTTCACAGAATGTTTCCGTCCTCTAAACAGATTATTTAAATTTGATAATGTCACTTCTCACTTCAGAGAGAGCGGAGATAGGGTTTGTGAGTAGATAAAGAATGTTACAAGAAATGACATGTAATAGTAACAGAAAATTTCTTGAAGCAATCAGCAGGTGGTGAATTCTGACAATCACACACATTCTTCACGCGTAAAGTTTCAATCCTACATCCAGATGCTGTCTCCAACATCCAGAGAGATTTTAGCACCACCTGAACAAATTCTTGAAAGCAGTGATTTCATTCACATTCTGATTCCTGGGAACCAATCTTGACTGCAAAGTGAGTTACTGTGTACAAAGCACTGGAGATCATTTCTGGAGGAGGAGAATTCAAAAGCAGAGAAGTTGTGTAAAACTTAGAAACTTGCTGAGATGCACTCAGATCCTTCGCACAGTTCTGGTCTCCACTCTACGGTAAGAGTACAGAGACACCACTGAAGGTGAGAAATTGCAGGAAAGGTGCCAGAACTGAGAAGCCGCACTTATCAACAAATGTTGAGCAAGACTGAGCTCGGCGAATGAGGGTGATCTCCCTCTCTCTCCCTCTCCCTCTGAATGTCTACCTGCTGTAACAACTGAGCCACAACTGCAATGAACACTTCGATGTTAAAGCCAGATGATTGTGTGTGGGGTGCCCGAGGGGGTCACTGGGATCCTCCTTCAAACTATAAAGATTCAATCTGTTTGACATGGAGAAATGTTTCCACTTGTGGTGCAGTCAAAAAGCAGGGACCATAAATATCAGAGAGTCACTGATCAATCCAGCAGGCTCCTCGAGAGAAACCCTTTTCTCCAGAGTGTTCAGGATGTGACTCACTGGGGTCAGGGATCATTGAGACAGATCAGAATCTCACATTTAAGGGAAAGACAGAGAAGCTCATGAGGGAGAAAGGAAAGTCACACTGATCGTGTTAGATGAAGGAGGGTTGAGAGGAGAGGCTCATGTGGAGCATAAACAGGGACAGAAACATGTGGGATTTGATTTGTTCGCAGGACGTGGTGACACTGGCCAGACTTGCATTTATTGTCCTTCCCTGATCATCCTCTGACCATTTCAGAGGGCAGGTAAGAGTCCACACATTGATGGATCTCTGGAGTCACGGTGAGGCCAGACTGGGGAAGGATGGCAGATTCCTTACCCTGAGGAACAACAGTGAACCGGATGAGTTTTTACAACAGTCTGGGGGTTTCATCATCACCGTTACTGATGGTAACTTTTTACTCCAGATTTATTGCATTTTATTTACTTGGATCCAAATTCCCCGGCTGCTAGGATGAGATTCAAACTCGTGTCCCTGGATCATTAGGATACCACCCAGTAACTTAACTACTGCACTGCCGCACCCCTGTTACTCTGCAGGATGTCACGTGTAATTCTATCTGTGGTGGTAATGTAATACGTCATCGTTAACTGTACCTTGCTTCTGTCATTCAGGCCAATCCATGCAGTTGGCTTGTCTTTGTTCACAGCGTCAATCACGTTAGAAATGAATGTGTTGTGTTCCTTCGAGGTCACAGAAGCCAGCTGTCCGTAATGTGGGCGGTGATTGCAGAAGTCCTTGAAACAAGAGAAATAATTTATCTGCTGCTGAGAATCAGAATCTTTCATCCTTCTACAGACCCCTCAGTAAATCATCCGACCTGATGTTGGAAATTCAGCAACTTTGTTCACATGAAACAGAGTTCTTGTTCTTCAAAGTCCTTGGTGTCAAAACCAGCACTGTGTTAACTCCTGGATGTGGAGTTTCCCCTAACATCCCAATGTTTCACCCATTGATCCGACTGACAGAAACCGGAGCCCACGGCCGCAGTGAAGCGCACCCTGGAACACAGGGACTCATCACAGGCAATTCAACGAGGGGCTGTGCTGTGAGTTCATGGGAATGCACCAGCAGAGACCAATATTCCCCAGGACTTCCAGAGCATTCACTGGTGTCAGGGACTTACCTTAGCTTCCTGCCATGTCTTCTTGTCACTGAAAAACTGGGAACAGGATTTTAATTCAGAAAAATAAAACCAGTTTTCATCACAGGGTCCTCTGGATATTCCATGTTTTTCAGGGTCCCTCTGAATCTCCTCCACTTTCAAGGAATTATTTGTCCCTTTCAGTGAAAGAGAATTAGGATTTAAACCAAATGCAATAATCAAAGCACCAGTCCCAAATAATCACAGTTTTTGCTGTTTCACAGCACCGGACCTTGATGGACACACAGAAGGTCAGGGCTCAAGGGGAGGAAGGAGCACCACCTGTAGCTGTGGCCGGTCTAGTGTTTAGTACAGTCCTCACATCATCTCCCCCAGTCCTGCTCTTGTTTAAGAGGGAAAGGGACAGATGGAGGAACTGCAGGCTAATCAGCCTGACGTTGGGAGTGGGCAAGTTGTTGGGAAGGGATCTGAGGGATGGCACAAACCAGCATTTAGAGCGGTGCAGGTTAATCAAGGACAGTCAGCATGGAGATGTTTAAGGAAGACTGTACACTTCTTCTTCTGAGGCTGTTCATCAGGATCGAGAAGGATTTGCCTCCCAAGCAGTGAACGGTGTCAGTGTGTGATTTCTTTCAACATGGAGTGGCCATTGCACACCAGCTGCCACACTGTCTGGACAGAGTGAGGTCCTGGTCTGGTGGCAACGAGGTCCAAGTCCACTGGGGACCAGGCTGTGCTGAACAGACTTTCCATGTGCTCACACACACACACACACACACACACACACACACACACACACACACACACACACACACACACACACACACACACACACAGACTCTGACACTCTGACACTCTGCCCACCCACTCCCCATGACCACAGACACACCTTGCACACTCTTTCCCTCAGTCCCCTCCCCCACCTCTCCCCACCCTGATCCCTTCCCTCAGTCTCCCTCCCTCTGACCCCTTTCCCTGAGCTACCTTCCTACCCACTTTGTCCCCATTGCTCATCTCCTTCCTGGTTCGGCCATTCCCTCTTCCTTCCCCCTTGATTCCCACACACCCACTCCACTCCGCTGCTCCCAATCCCCAGCTGCCGGCTGCTCGCTCTCTCTGAGATTGAGCCCGTCCAACAATCACTGTTGCCCACTGCCCAGTTGCCAGGTGACCTTCTCCCACCCACACCCAGTCCCAGCGGCCGTGCCCTCCTGTGTCTGCAGACCCCCCGAACCCACCCAGAAAACCTCAGGAGAATCTTCACTTTCCCTCCTGGTGCTGCCTGATGGACGTCCCACCCTGGGTCCCTCTGTCCTGCTCCTTTTACCCTCCTTGGACCTCTCTCTCTCTCGCTTCTTTTTCACTCCCTGGGGTAAGCCCATCAGGGCCCAGAGATCTGATCCTTTTTATTTCAGAAAATACTTTAACTTTTAATGACCTTTCCTTCCTCGCACTCAGAAGGCCCTTGGGTGTTCACCATTTCCTGTACTTTTTGTCTTTTACTGTGAAGACCACGACAGAAACCTCACCCTCCCTACTCTCCACTATAATATCTGATACCTCAGCTTTGGAGGGCACTGTGCTCAGTTATACTTGTATCTTCCTTCACTAATGCCTGCTGAGCTTCAGAAAAATCTCCCTGGTCCTTTCTGACACATTTGGGCTGATTTTTCCCGAACGTCCTCTGTGGCCATGAGCGTGAGTCCCAGTGACAGTGTTGCCTCCCTGTGTCAGGATTAAGGACACCTCCTGGGGGCTGGGAATGATGCAGTTGTCTTGGTCCTTGTGAGAACCATTGACATTCAAGGGCTAAAGAGGAGGTTCTGCTGAAGGAATATGAGCAGCTTGAGTCCAACTTGAAAAGCAGACCCACACCGGTAGTAACCACTGGTTTACCAGCTGAGATACGCACAAAACACCATCGGCTTAAATGAATCAAAGGGTTGAATATGTAGCTGAAAGACTGATGTGAGGGAGATGGGTTTCTATTCAAAGAGCACTGGTTCCTGTCGTGGTGAAAGAGGGAGCTATTCCACTAGCATAGGTTTCACTTGAATAGAGCTGAGACCAAAAACCTCAGCTGTAAACTCAGTGGTGAGAGAAGGACTCAGGTGATGGTGAATTCAGAAAGTTAACGATGAGGTTTGCTGGGGACAAGGCTGTGGACTGGGTCCGATGTGGCAGGTCGGTCAAAAGAGTAAAGGTTCACAGGATCCAAGGGAGAGTGGTGAATGACTGATTGTGATGAACAGGCTGTAACTGATGGGTTCCACAGGGCTCAGCACTCAGTCCCTTGCTTTGTTCAATAGATGCAAATAATTTCATCCTGAATGTTGAGGCCATAATGAAAATTTTTCTTGTGATATATAAACTGGCCAGTGTATTGACAGAGAGGAAGGAAAGGTTCAGACTGCAGAAAGTTATGGATGATCTGGTCAGTTGGGTAGAAAAATGACAAATGGAAGTTAATCCAGAGAAATTTGAGATAAGGTGTTAGCAAAGTTGCAACAAGGCAAGGGAGAGTACAGTAAGTGGGAGGATATCAAGTGGGGTTGGAGGAACAGAGAGACTTGGCAGTGAATGTCACCGATCATTAAATTCAGAAGTTCAATAACATGGTTAAAAATGTTTTCCCTTATTCACTGAGACATGGAGTATAAGAGGAGGAAGGATATGCTCGATCTGTATTTTACATGACACGTCCTCCCCAGGTTATGAACACCTGACTCCTGCACAGCCCAAATATACAAAAGTGTGTTTGGGAGGGGGGCGGGATGGATTTACCGGCTGGTGCGGGGCTGCAGGCATCTTCTGCCGGGTGGGAACGGGGTATTTCCGTGTGCCTCCTCTCCCCACACCCCAAGTCAAGGCGCAACAGTCGGGGACTGGGTCGAGCGGAGCAGCGCTGGGAGTGCTGAGCAGACTCACTCGCTCACTCACTGAGTCAGTGAGGTCAGCTGCAGCCACTCTTCCCGTGCCTGCTCCCTCCTCCATCACAGCTGTTTCTGTGTCCCTCTCCCACACAGTGTTGTTCATTTCGATGTACGAACTGGGAAATTGGAGCCCGGTGGAAAGGTTGGATAAACTGGGAATGTTTCTTTGGAATAGAGGATGTTTGGAGGAGACTTCATTGAATCATATGAAATGATCAGGACTGAGTCCAGGAGAAAAGGAAGGACATATTTCCCTCTGCAGAGAGATCAACAACCAAGGGGGTGGATTCAAGTCATTGTTCAAAGGGTTAGTGGGCAGATGTGGAAAATATTTTCACCCAGAGGGTGGTGGGTGTCTGGAACTGTCTGCCTGAAAGGGCGGTAGAGGCAGAAACCCCATCACATTTAACAGTACTCAGACACTGAGATGTACATTTGAGGAGCTGTGACCAGCAGTGCTATGGACACATTGCTGTGAGGTGGTTTGTGTTGAGTTTCCACCCGCACCGAGACAATGGGCCAAGGGCCTCCCTCTCGCACATAACTTTCCTCAGATTCTATCAGAGTGGATCGATGGGGCTCTGTCTCCATGGTGAGTGTGTCCTTGCTCAGGTACAGAGACAAAAACGACACACTCCAAAGGGGTCTCACTCAAACCCTGTAAAGTATCAGCAAGACTTTCTGTTCCAACTTTCCCACAATTACAGCCGACACATCACTTGGCTTCCTCACTGCTCACTCTCCCTGCATGAACCTCTCCGCACTTCAAGAACCACCACACCGAGATCCCTCTTCACAACAGCATTTACTGGTTGAAAGACACTTTGATGTGGAGAAGAGCAGGTGGTCAATGTTTTGGGTCAGGACCCTTCTATAGGAGTGAAGATCGGAAAAGGGGAAGCCCAATATATAGGAGGGAAAAGCAGAGCAGTGATAGGTGGACAAAAGAGGGGAGATGGGTGGGAACAAGGTGGTGATAGGTAGATGCAGGTAATAGATAGTGATAGGCAGGTGTGGGGGAGGAGGGGAGAGCAGATCACCGGGGGATGGGTCAAAGGTAAGGAGAGAGAAAAAAAAGGGTGTTAGAAAAAGAGAGATAGGCTTGGAAAGGGAAGAAAAGAAGAAGCATGTTTGGGGGTGGGGTGGGGTGGGCATTACTTAAAGTGGGAGAATTCAATGTTCATGCTGTTTGGCTGCAAGGTTCCAAGACGGAAAATGAGGTGTTGTTTCTCCAGTTTGCGTTTGGAATTCTCCTGGCAGTGGAGGAGGCCGAGGACTGACATATCTGTGATGGAGTGGGAGGGGGAGTTACCCGCAGACCGCACTCCTCCCAGATCCAACAGGGATAGGGTCCCCCTTCTCCTCACAGTCCATCCCACTAGCCTACATATCCGACACATCATTCTTCGCCACTTCCGCCATCTTCAACGGGACCCCACTACCAAGCATATCTTCCCCTCCCCTTTCTGCCTTTCACAGGGACCACTCTCTCCAAGACTCCCCAGTTCACTCCTCTCACCTCCCCCACCACCCATCCCGCTCCCACCCCGGGAACTTTTTCGCTGCCCCCGCCATAGGTGCACCACCTGCCCCTACACCACCTCCATCACCTCCATCCAGGGACCCAAACAGTCCTTTCAGCTGAGAGAGAGATTCACCTGCACCTCCGTTAATATCATCTACTGCATTCAGTGCTCCAAGTGTGGGCCTCCTCCTACATTGGTGAGACCAAACGCAGACGAGGTGACTGTTTTGCGGAACACCTGAGTCACTGAAAGTTAATGTGCAGGTTAACATGGAGCTTCAGACAAACGGTACGTTCGCCTTTATTGTAAGTGGGTTTGTGTGGGTGAGGAAAGACATCTTACTGTGAATACATGGGGCCCAGTGGAGACCCCACCTGGAATATCGTTCACAGGTCTGGACTCCCTGCCTCAAGGAGGAGAACCCGGGAACAGAGGGAGTGAAATGAGGGTTCACCAGACTGATTCCTGGGATGGGGATTCACCGTTCAAGGAGACATTAAGCAGACTGCAGTTATACTCGTTAGTTTATCAGAATGAGGAGGTTGTCTCATTGAAACAAACAAAATTACATCCTTATTTTCAGATTTCCAGCATGTGCATCTTTATGCATTTCGAAAGGATATTGTGTGTCAGTCTAATTATGAAATTGCCCACCACTATAACCTTTCTTTTTCTACTTCATTCCCCACCTCCCAGGACTGCCTCAAACCCCTCTGTACCATTGCCAGCACTCTGGCCATCCTCCCTCAAACCTTTGTCCTCACCCTCACAGGTGGGAGATCACTGCACCCGGTGCACTGGGCCAGTGACTGCTGAACCTCCTTCTCTGCATTCCCTGGGTTCCTGACAGATAGTCACACATCCCTCTTCCTGCAACTTTGTTTTCCCACAAAGCATCACTGTGGAGAAATCTCTGTCTCCTGACGTGTAGGAGAGTCTCTGACTCATCTTCCAACTCAACGGCTCAGAGGTGAGTACCCCAGACAAGAGACATTTCCTACTACATCCAAACTGGTCCCAATATCCACAAATTCCCATGTCCCACAGTCCCAACACAGAGCCTGTGCATTCATTCTTCACAGCAATATATTTCTAAAGCTCCTGGAGTCAATGGACCTTACCCGCCACATCACTGACAAGCAGTGCGGTCAGCATCAAAACCCACACCAGCATCATGTTTCTTTCCTCAAACCTGAAACACAAGAAAACAATTCATCGTTAGTGTCAGGTTTCCCAGTGAAGGTGGGGATATCCTGCTGCCATTCCCACCTCTCTCTCTCCCAGCTGTCTGTGTCGATGAGGTTTCCAATGCTGTTGCATCCCCATATATGTGGAGTGGACCAATCCCCCAGTTGGCTGGACCAATCTATGTAAATATTATCGCTGACCAATCACTGACTGACAGATTAGAACTCGATGAACAGGAAACCACAGGAATGACTTGTGAGCTCCAAGTGTGACTGTAGAATGTTGCACTGTAACTGAACACTGAGAAATAGAGGCTGCAGAAAACATTTATCATCCCATTGTGTGTTTATGATATTAGAGTTCAATGAATATTATCAGCAACAACAAATAGGATGTAATATTCAGGTGAATGCTTCAAACACAAGACATAACATACACAGACCACCTCACTCACTCATATGCTTGTTTTGGTCTGTTTCCTCTCCATTTCCCATCATGGAGGAAGGTCTCCCTCCGTCACTGACTCAGGGAAGTTTGTCATCCATTTGTAAGGAACTGGTTCAATTTAGATTCATGGCCACTTTCCACCAAGGAGCTAGAGTGAAGTCTGCTCAGAAGGAGCATGGAAGGATGGGGAGATAATGGACTGCTTGATGCTTGATGCTTTTCTAGGGACGGTTCAGGGAGATCCCTGCACTAACATGATGTGGGAAGAAGTCCATCAGATCTCCACTGGAGTGTGATTGATGGGCCAAATGGCCCTTTCTTTCTCTGGATTTTCTCTTGTTTCCCAATCATTTCACACTCCAAAGGCAGAGCAGGTGGTCTCTTGAACCCATTGTACTTTCAGTTTGGTGCTCAACCCCTGATGGAATCATGGAATGATATAATGATACTGCAGAGAAGGAGGCCATTTGCCCCATCATATCTGTACCATCTCTTTGATTGTGTAATCCATTTAGTTCAATCCTCCAGCAAGTGCAGGAGATGGTCCATGTTACTCTGTTGCTAAGTTAGGGTTAGGGTTGTCCTGGTCAGTTCAAGAACCTGATGGTTGTGGGAATGCTGGTGTGGGACTTCAGTCTTCTGTACTTCCTACCTGACAGTAGCAGCGAGAAGAGAGCATGACTGGGATTGTGAGGATCCTTGATATCCATCTGCCACTTCTCCGCCCAACTCCGCATCCTGTCATTATCCCATTGTAACCTACGACAACCTTCCGCACTATCCTCACCACCTTCAACCTTTGTGTCATCTTGTAGTGTGAAAGGCCATGGCTGTCACGTGACACCATTGAGCATTGGTTGAAAGCGACACCACTGTCAATGAAAGGCTGGCTCCACCCACCCATTAGCGCACACTCTTGACCATTGGTTCCTGTACACACTTTTTGTACCTGGCCATCACCTATTGTACCTGTTGAATCACCTGGACTGGCTTCACCCACCTCTCCAGCACTATAAAGAATGCCACATGTGCATGGCTCTCTCTCTCTTTTGATTGCTGCAGGAATCAAAACCACACCGAAGGGGCCATTGGTAAGAGTGTGCACTTCCACAGGGGTTAGGGGTGTCCTGAGTAGTGTGTGTGTGTGTGTGTGTGTGTGTGTGTGTGTGTGTGTGTGTGTGTGTGTGTGTGTGTGTGTGTGTGTGTGTGTGTGTGTGTGTGCACCTCACCCCTGTTGCAATTTCCCCCATGTTTCGTGATCACCCATGTGCGTGTGTGCGAGTGTGCATCCATCCCATTCATTGTTCCCGCATTTGTCTTTGTGATTAAATCATTTTTAAAACTCCAGAGACTGTGTCCAGAGTCCTCTACCTTTGAGACCTCAAAGAACATTTTCTCACAACACATCTGCAAACTCACCAACCCATCCTTCCACTTCCTCATCCAAGCCTTTATAAATATCACAAAGAGCACAGGTGCCAGAACAGATCCCTGCAGAGCAGCCCTAGTCACCGACCTCCAGGCGGAATACTCTCCATCTACTAGCACCCTCTGCCATCTGTGGGCAAGCCTGATCTGCATCCACGCAGCCAGGTCTCTTCTCATAACTTTCTGGATGAGCCTACAATGGGGAACATTGTCAAACAGCTTACTAATGTACGTATACAACACATCCAATGCTCTACCTTCATCTATTTGTTTTTTCACCTCTTCGAAAAACTCAGTGAGGCTGTGAGGCACGACCTGCCCCTCACAGAGCCATGCTGACTATCCTGAATAAGACGATGCTTCTCCAAATGCTCATAAATCCGACCCCTAAGAATTCCCTCCAATACCTTGCTAACGTAAGACTCACTGGTCTATGATTACCAGGATTATCCCTATTACCTTTCTTGAACAGGGGACCAACATTTGCCATCCGCCAATCCTCCAGCACCACTCCTGTATCCAGGAAGGACCCAAATATCATTGTCAATGCTCCAGCAATCTCTTCCATTGCTTCCTGTATTAACCTGGGGTATATCTTGTCCGGCCACAGGGACTTACCTATCCTAATGTTTTTCAGAAGCTCCAACGCTACCTCTTTCTTAACCTCAACATGCTCCAGGACCTTAGCCTGTTCTGTATAGACCTCACATTCATCAAAGTCCCTCTCCCGAGTGAACACCGAAACAAAATATTCATTAAGGATCTCCACTGCTCCTCTGCCTCCAGGCACATGTTTCTCCCTTTATCCCTGAGCGTTCCTACCCTCCCTCTAGTCATCCTTCCATTCTTCATGAACATGTAGAACACCTTATGGTTTTCCTTAATTCGACTCGACAAGGCCTTCTCATGTCCCCTTCTAGCTCCCCTAAGTCCCTTCGTAAGCCCTTTCTTGGCTACACTATAATTTTCAAGAGCTCTGCCTGATCTTTGCTTCCTGAACCTTAAGTATGCTTCCTTCTTTCTCTTGACTAAATGTTCCACCTCATTTGTCAACCATGGTTCTTTTACCCTGCCATCCTTTCCCTGCCTCAGTGGGGCAAACCTATCCAGAACCCCATGCAAATGTTCCCTAAACTGCCTCCACATTTCTGCTGTGCATTTCCCTGAGAACATCTGTTCCCCATTTACATTCCCAAGTTCCTGCCTAATACCAGCATAATTAGCCCTCGCATAATTAGCCGTCACCCAATTAAAAACTTTCCCATATCGTCCACTCCTATTCTTATCCATGGCTCTGCTAAAGGTCAGGGAGTTGTGATCACTGTCTCCGAATGCTCACCCACAGAGAGGTCTGTCACCAGACCAGGTTCATTGTCTGGTACTAAGTCCAGTATGGCCTCGCCTCTCGTTGGCCTGTCCACATACTGTGTCAGGAATCCTTCCTGGACACACCTAACAAATTCTGCCCCATCTAAACCATTTGCACTAAGGAGGTTCCAATCATAATTAGGGAAGTTGAAGTCACCCATGACAATAACCCTGTTATTTTTGCACTTTTCCAAAATCTGTCTACTTATCTGCTCCCCAGTGTCCTGGTGGCTACTGGAAGGCCTATAGAATACTCCCAATAGAGTGATTGCTCCCTTTCTATTTCTGCCTTCCACCCACACTGACTCAGTAGATGATCCCTCCAGGACGCCCTCCCTTTCTGCAGCTGTGATACTATCCCTGATTAGCAATACCACTCCCCCTCCCTCCCCCACCCCAACTTTTACCTCCCTACCTATCCCTTTTGAAACATCTAAACCCCAGAACTTCAAGCAGCCGCTCCTGCCCTTGCAACAGCTGAGTCTCACTCATGGCCACAGCATCATAAAATGTTGTGGCCATTATGGGCAAATTTGCAGATGTTATTGGTGCTGTGCTTAACCACACAGTCATGAGTGTAAGTAGAGTAGAGCAGCTAAGCACACAGCCTTGAAGTGCACCTGTGTTGATGGTCAGTGAGGAGGAGAAGTTGTTGCTGATCCGTATTGATGATATTTACCGATGAAGAGGTTCAGGATCCAGTTGCAAAAGGAGGAATAGAGGACCAGGCCTTGGAGCTGGATGGTAAGTTAGGACGGGATGATTTTATTGAACGCAGAGCTGTAGTCGATAAACAGCAGCCTGACGTATGCATTTCTGTTGTCCACATGGTCCAGAACAGAGTGGAGAACCAGTGAAAGAGCATCTGTTGTTGACTTTGTGTGGTGAGAGGCAAATTGAAGGGTTACTGGGTCATTTCTGAGGCAGGAGTTTATTTGCACCATAACCAACTTCACAGAACCATAACCAACCAAACAAGCAACAGCATGACATCTCACTTAACTGCCGTACGCTCCAAGTGCAACATTTACCAATTTGCATTATATGTAATCTAGTTTATGAGACTTGTCCATGACCACAACAACCATTATAAGTACAGGTCTATTGGGTATAGATACAAAATATTGGCCTCCTCCACTGCCCGGAGAATTCCAAGCACAAACTGGAGAAACAGCACCTCATTTTCCATCTTGGATCCTCGCAGCCTAATGCCATGAACATTGAATTCTCCCACTTTAAATAATCCCCACACCTCCCCACCCCACCCCCACCATGCTTCTTCTCCTCTTCCCTCTCCTCGCCTATCTCTTTTCTCTACCTTTTTTTTCATTTCTCTCCTTACCTTTGACCCATTCCCCGGTGGATCTGCCCTCCCCTCTTCCCCCGCACTTGCCAGTCACTATCTCTTATATGCATCTAACCACCACCTTGTGCCCACCTCACCTCCCCTCTTTTGTCCACCTATCACTGATCTGCTTTTCCCTCCTACATACTGGGCTTCCCTTTTCCTATCTTCAGTCCTGAAGAAGGGTCCTGACTCAAAACGTTGACCGCCTGCTTTTCTCCACGGATGCTGCCTGGCCTGCTGAATTCCTCCAGCATCAGTGTTTTTCATCTCGATTCCAACATCTGAAGTCTGTTGTTTCTCCAAATTTTTATCGAGTAAGTAGCATCTGGTACAAAGGAGCAAAACGTAGCAAAAATGATGTCATAGTTTGTTCCCCGAAAACTCAAATACCCAACCCCTGAGTGACTGTGGCACAGGTCTCTTCTCCTCCCATGGTGTCCTGTTGACTGTGTCCAGAATCTGCTGTGATGAAGCCTCACCGCCCTCTCGCATTTACACCAGCACCTTCTGTGTAATTCAGATTCACCTGCTCCTCACTCTCCACAGACATTCTCTTTGCTGTCTGCATTTCTACCATCTCTGCAACTTAAAACCTGTTTGACTTCTAACTTTTTCAAATTTGTTGACCTGAAGTCTTACCTGAAGTCTTTGTGGACATATTCAACCACTCCCTGCTTCAATCTCAGGTTCTCTCCTGTTTTAAAAAGACCACTATCATCCCAGTACCAAAGAAAAGCAAGGTAACATGCCTCAATGACTACCGACCGGTGGCTCTGACATCCACCATCATGAAGTGCTTTGAGAGTTTGGTCATGGCGCGCATCAGCTCCATCCTACCGGACAACCTGGACCCATTGCAATTCGCCTATCGGCGAAACAGGTCTACAGCAGATGCCATCTCCCTGGCCCTCAGCTCTGGAGCATCTGGACAGTAATGACACCTACGTTAGACTATTGTTTATTGACTACAGCTCTGCCTTCATTACAATAATTCCAAGCAAGCTTGTCACCAAACTCTGAGACCTAGGACTCAACACCTCCCTCTGTAACTGGATCCTTGACTTTCTAACAAACAGACCACAATCAGTAAGGATAGGCAGTAATACCTCCGGCACGATTATTCTCAACACTGGTGCCCCACAAGGCTGCGTCCTCGGCCCTCTACTCTACTCCCTATACACTCACGTCTGTGTGGCCAGATTCTGCTCTAACTCCATCTACAAGTTTGCAGATGATACCATCGTTGTAGGCCCTATCTCAAACAGTGCTGAGTCAGAGTACAGGAAGGAGACAGGGAGTTTAGTGGAATGTCGTCATGACAACAACCTTTCCCTCAATGTCAACAAAACAAAGAGCTGGTCATTGGCTTCAGGAGAGGGGCTGGTGTACATGCATCTGTCTACATCAAAAGTGCTGAGGTGGAGAGGGTTGAGAGCTTCGTGTTCCTGAGAGTGAATATCACCAATAGCCTGTCCTGGTCAAATCATGTAGATGCCACGGCCAAGAAAGCTCACCAGCACCTCTACTTCCTCAGGAAGCTAAAGAAATTTGATATGTCCCCTTTGATATTCACCAATTTTTATCGATGCAGCATAGAAAGCATCCTATCTGGATGCATCACGGCTTGGCACTGCAACTGCTCTGCCCAGGACCGCAAGAAACGGCAGAGAGTTCTGGACACAGCCCAGCGCATCACGGACACCAGCCTCCCCTCCTTGGACTCTGTCTTTACCTCTTGTTGTCTTGGTGTAGCAGCCAGCATAATCAAAGACCCCACCCACCCGGGACATTCTCTCTTCTCTCCTCTTCCATCGGGCAGAAGATACAGGTGCCTGAGGGCAAGTACCACCAGAATTAAGGACAGCTTCTACCCCACTGTGATAAGACTATTGAGTAGTTCCCTTATACAATGAGATGTACTCTGACCTCACGATCTACCTTGTTGTGACCTTGCACCTTATTGCACTGCACTATCTCTGTAGCTGTGACACTTTACTCTGTACTGTTACTGTTTTTACCTGTACTACACCAATGCACTTTGTACTAAATCAATGTAACTGCACTGTGTAATGAATTGACCTATACGATCGGTTTGTAAGACAAGCTTTTCACTGTACAAGGGACAATAATAAACCAATACCAATGGCAATACTCGGTGTTTCTCTCTGTCCTGATGCTGTCTGATGTGCTGGCCATTTTGAGAAGATTTTAAGATAAACTGAAATGATGTAAATGCAGACATGCTGAACACTGTGTATCCATTACACTTTGCCTGCTGGTTACATCATGAAAATCTCTATTGGATTATTAGACATGGTTTTCCCTTCATATATCCATGTTGGATTTACTGTTACTGTAGACTGACAGATCCATTTACTGAGATGTCCCAACAATATAATAATGAAATACTGTTTGTTCTGAGCACCCACTGCCCTCTGAGGTAGAACATTCAAAAGTTTCCCAACCCTCTGCACCAGGTAATTTCTCCTCTTCTAAATCCTAAAATGTTGACAGCACCCCAGTTCTAGACTCTTCAGACTGAGGAAACAGCCTCTCATTATCCACCCCTCAGTCCCTCTCAGAATCTTGGAACTCTCAATGAGATCACCTGCAGTTTTTTCGCTGAATTCCAGTGAGTTTAGCTCAATTTTCCTCAATCTCTCTTCAATGGACACTACATTCATTCCAAAAATCCATCTGCTGAATCAATGCTGCCTGACTCGAAGGCGAGTAGTTCCTGTCTATTAGGTCCAGAGACCAAAACAACCCCCTGAACTCCAAATGAGGTCTCACTGAAACACTAGAATATCAACAAGACTTCCTTGCTTTTGTTCTCCAAAGCCCTTACATTACCAGACAATGTGCTGTTTGAGTTCGTAATTGCTTGTTTCAACTTCAGATTAGTTTACAATGTATAAGATATTTATTCATTAGGCACATGTAACCAAAACAAACAGTGAAATGCGTCATTTTGGGTTACTGAGAATGTGCTGGGGGCAGCCTGCAAGTGTCACCACTCTTCCGGCGTGAACACAGCATGCCCACATCTCCGAACCCGTACGCCTTCAGAATGTGGGAGGAAAATGTAGCACCCGGAGGAAACCCATGCAGACACAGGGAGAACGTGCAAACTCCTTGCAGACAGTGACTGGAATTGAACCCGGGTCGCTGGCACTGTAATAGCGTTACACTAACCGCTATGTATTTCATAACATTTGTCTATGGCCAGAACAACTGTTGTGGGTACAGGTCGATTGAGTGTAAATATGAAAGATTTATGAAGTAAGTTGCATCCAATACTTCAGCGACAAGGAGGATGAGAGGAGACATGATAGAGGTGTGCAAAATATTAAGAGGAACAGATAGAGTGGACAGCCAGCGCCTCTTTCCCAGGGCACCAATGTTCAATACAAGAGGCCATGGCTTTAAAGTAATGGAAGGGAAGTTCAAGGGAGATATCAGAGGAAAGTCTTTTACTCAGAGAGTGGTTGGGGCATGGAATGCGCTGTCTGGAGCGGTGGTGGAGGCAGGTACATTGGTCAAATTCATGAGATTGCTAGATAAGCATATGGAGGAATTTAAAATAGAGGAATATGTGGGAGAAAGGGGTTAGATAGTCTTAGGCGAGGTTTAAAGTTTGGCACATTGTGGACTGAATGGCCTGTATTGAGCTGTACTGTTCTATGATTTTATGATCCTATGATTCAATACAAAGATGCAATATATTGTAAAATAGATTGTTACAGTCTCTTCCTCAAAACCTCAGAGACTTGCCTCGTGAGTGACTGTGGTACTGGTCTCTTTTCCTCCCAATGTGTCCTGTTGAAGGCAGTTTCTCTTCTTTCTTTCTGTCAAACTCAATCACTGTCTTGACCTTCCTCTACCTGTGGCAACACCTGCTCCTGATTGAATATGCCGTAATTAAGCCTCGCCGCCTTCTTTCATCTACACTGACACCATCTGTGGAATCCAGATTCACCTGGTCCTCACTCACCACAGACATTATCTTTGCTCTCAGCACCCGTCTCCTCTGCTGCTTACAACCTGTTTGATTTCTAACTCTTCCTAATTCTGATCAAATTTGTTGACCTGAAGTTTGAACTCAGTGTCTCTCTCTGTCCTGATGCTGTCTGATCTGCTGGCTATTTTGAGAAGATTTCAACATCAACTGAAGTGATATAAATGCAAACAAGCTGGACACTGTGTGTCCATTACACTTTGCCTGCTGCTTACATCCTGAAAAACTCTACAGGATTATCAGACATGGTTTTCCCTTCATAAATCCATGTTGGTTTTGCCTTATCAGGCCCCGATTTTCCAAGCATCCGGTTCAAGGTATTCCTTGCTGGATCCCAGTGTTTTTCAGACAGCTCCTGTCAGCCAAACTGGTTTATCGTGCCTTATTTTCTCTCTTTTCTCCACTGAAACATTCCTAAAGTTGCTACTGTGCAATCTGGGAAGTTAGTTTTCAGTGTGGATAGAACAATGAAAATACCTCTGATAAGGTAAGACCAGAGGAAATCACTGGAGACATTTGCTGAGGGAAGAGATGTGACTGGGTTAGGAATGTTGGGGGGGAGAAGGAAGGTGCAGGGCTGTGGGCAGTGTGTGGGGGAGTGGAAGTTACTGGATCTCTCTTGTATCCAGTCGGTACAGACTTGACAGTCTGAATGGTCTCCTTTGCTGCTGTAACCATTCTGTGAGTCTGTGACCCCAAATGGGGAGAACTGAGGAACAAGGAAGCCACAACCACCTGGACAGATTGCACTTCAGGTCCCCAAACAATCAGCGGTTTTGGGCCTTGCTCAGAATTGAATCTGGATACAGTGAGACATTGAACAAAATGGGGTCAGTCCCAGTGCATCGACCCTATTCCAACACAACCTTTCAGGTGAACTCAGACAGTACCATGGTGATGAAGATAAATGCAAATATTTTAACGTAAATTTTTCCAAGTTGTATTTGTTTAGCAATCTTAACAACACTGTCCCATTGAAGAAATTCTAGGAAAGGGTCAAAAAGGGTTGATCAGACAGAAGGTCAGCCAGTTTCACATTACCAAGGCTGATCTCAGATTGTTGATGAATGGGGGATTTGCATGATACTTTGCTGTGTAACTCACTTCCATCTGAGGGCAGATATGTTGGTTTTTCTCTGTAATGCCTGAGATGTCTTAATTTCCATTTTGTGATGTGTGATTGCAAATAAAACTGGAATTTTCTGCCAAAACCTTGTTGCTGGGAGATGGTGTTGGTGCATCGTTTGGAGATATCACTGTGTCTTTCTTGGTAACCTGTGAGGGCATTTGAGGAAGGGACAAGTAATTGTTGAGGGCTTGGAGTCACATAGAGGCCAGAGTGAGGATGGCCAGCAGGTTCCCATCCAAAGGGGCTTCACTGAGATGTTGGGCTTTTACTGGAGACTGACAGTTCCATTTACTGAGATGTCCCAACAATATAATAATGACAGACTGTATGTTCTGAGCACCCATAGCCCTCTGAGGCAGAACATTCCAAATTTTCCCAATCCTCTGCACAAGGAAATTTCTCCTTTTTAAATTCTAAAATGTTGACACCGCCCTCGTTCTAGACTCTCCAGACTGAGGAAACAGCCTCTCATTACCACCCCTCAGTCCTTCTCAGAATCCTGGAACTCTCAATGAGATCACCTGCAGTTTTTTCACTAAATTCCAGTGAGTTTTACTCAATTTTCCTCAATCTCTCTTCAATGGACACTTCATTCATTCCAAAAATCCATCTGCTGAATCGATGCTGCCCTGACTCCAAGGCAAGTATTTCCTGTCTTAGGTCCGGAGACCAAAACAGCCCCTGAACTCCAAATGAGGTCTCACTGAAACACTGTGGAATATCAAGGAGACTTCCTTGCTTTAGTTCTCGAAAGCCCTCACAATAACAGACAATGTGCTGTTTGAGTTCATAAATGCTTGTTACAACTTCAGATGAGCTTACAATGTGTAAGATATTTATTTATTAGTCACATGTACATCGAAACACACAGTGACAGGCATCTTTTTGCGTTACTGAGAATGTGCTGGGAGCAGCCCACAAGTGTCGCCACTCTTCCGGCGCCAACATAACATGCCCACTGCTCCGAACCCGTACGTACTTGGAATGTGGGAGGAAAACACAGCACCTGGTGGAAATCCACACAGACACACAGGGAGAACTTACAAACTCCTTGCAGACAACGGCCCAAATTGAACCCGGGTTGCTGGCACTGTCAGAGCATTATGCTAACTGCTCTGTAATTCATGATACTTGTCTCTGGCCAGAACAACTGTTGTGGGTACAAGTCTATTGAGTGTAAATATGAAAGATTTATGAAGTACGTTGCATCCGATACAAAGATGCAATATATAGCAAAATAGATTGTTTACAGTCTTTTCCTCAGAACCTCAGAGACTTGCCTCATAAGTGGCTGTGGTACTGGTCTCTTTTCCTCCCAATGTGTCCTGTTGATGGCAGTTTCTCTTCTTCCTTTCCATCTAGCTCAATCACTGTTTTGACCTTCCCTTACCTGTGGCAACACCTCCTCCTGATTGAACAGGAAACCATGGATGAACCAGGAGATTCACTTCCTACGGAAGTCAAGGACTGCAGCACACAAATCTGGTGATCCTGATCTGTACAAGAAATCGAGATATGACCTTCGGAAAGCTATCAGGAATGCCAAGAGGCAATACCGACTCTATTTTGACCAGCTGTCAGTTATGGCAGGACTTATATGCCATAACAGTCTACAGGACGAAGACAGGCTGCATAGTTAACAACAGAGCATCCCTTCCAGATGAGCTTAACGCATGCTATGTGCATTTTGAAGAGAAGGCAAGAGGATTGTCACCACCCACCTTGATAGCCTAAAAATGCAACTGAACCCGTGGTCATCATTGAGGACGTAAGATCAGTCTTCTGGAGAGTGAACACAAGGAAAGCATCTGGCCTAGATAGTGTCCCTGGCTGTGTGCTCAGATCTTGTGCTGACCAGCTGGTAGAAGTATTTGCAGACATACTTAACCTCTCCCTGCTTAAATCTCAGGTAACCACCTGTTTTAAGAAGACCACTATCATCCCAGTACCGAAGAAAAGCAAGGTAACATGCCTCAATGACTACCAACCAGTGGCTCTGATATTCACTATCATGAAGTGCTTTGAGAGGCTGGTCATGGCACGCATCAACTTCAGCCTCACAGAAAATCTTGACCACTGCAATTCGCCTGTCACTGAAACAGGTCCACAGCGGATGCCATCTCCCTGTCCTTACACTCAGCTTTGGAGTATCTGAACAGTAATGACACCTATGTTAGACTATTGTTTATTGACTACAGCTCAGCCTTCAATACTATAATCCCAAGCAAACTCGTCACCAAACTCCGAGACCTAGGACTCAACACCTCCCTCTGTAACTGGATCCTTGACTTTCTAACAAACAGATCGCAATCAGTGAGGATAGGCAGCAATACCTCCGGCACGATCATTCTCAACACTGGTGCCCCACAAGGCTGCGTCCTCAGCCCTCTACTCTACTCCCTATACACTCACGACTGTGGCCAGATTCTGCCCTAGCTCCATCTAGAAGTTTGCAGATGATACCATCGTTGTAGGCCCTATCTCAAACAGCAATGTGCCGCAGTACTGGAAGGTGATAGAGAGCTTAGTTGCATGGTATCATGACAACAACCTTTCCCTCAATGTCAACAAAAAAAAAGAGCTGGTCATTGGCTTCAGGAGAGGGGCTGGTGTACATGCATCTGTCTGCATCAAAAGTGCCGAGGTGGAGAGGGTTGATAGCTTCATGTTCCTCGGAGTGAATATCACCAATAGTCTGTCCTGGTCAAATCATGTAGGTGCCATGGCCAAGAAAGCTCACCAGCACCTCTACTTCCTCAGGAAGCTAAAGAAATTTGGTATGTCCCCTTTGATGCTCACCAACTTTTATCGATGCGCCAAAGAAAGCATCCTATCTGGATGTATCACGGCTTGGTATGCCAACTGCTCTGCCCAGGACCGCAAGAAACTGCAGAGGATTCTGGACACAGCCCAGCATGTCACAGAAACCAGCTTCCCCTCCTTGGACTCTATCTTTACCTCTCGCTGCCTTGGCAAAGCAGCCAGCATAATCAAAGACCCCACCCACCCGGGTCATTCTCTCTTCTCTCCTCTTGCATCAGCTAGAAGATACAGGAGCCTGAGGACACGTACCATCAGGCTTAAGGACAGCTTCTACCGCACTGTGATAAGACTATTGAATGGTTCCCTTATACGATAAGATGTACTCTGACCTCACGATCTACCTTGTTGTGAACTTTCACCTTATCACACTGCACTTTCTCTGTAGCTGTGACACTTTATTTTGTACTGTTATTGTTTTCACCTGTACTACGTTAATGCACTCTGTACTAACTCCATGTAACTGCACTGTGTAATGAATTGACCTGTATGATCAGTATGCAAGTCAAGGTTTTCACTGTACCTCGGTACAAGTGACAATAATAAATCAATGCCAATACCAATATGCTGTAACTAAGCCTCACCGCCATCTCTCATCTGCACCAACACCACCTGTGTAATCCAGATTCACCTGCTCCGCACTCTCCACAGACATTCTCTTTGCTCTAGAACATAGAACATAGAACATAGAACATAGAAGACTACAGCACAGTACAGGCCCTTCAGCCCACAATGTTATGCCAACATTTGATCCTGCTCTAACATCTATCTAATCCTCCCGTCCCACAGCGATCCCCCCAATTTCTCTATCATTCATATGTCTATCTAAGAGTCTCTTAAATGTCCCTGATGTATCTGCCCCCACATCCTCTGCAGGCTGTGCGTCCCACGCACCCACCACTCTGTGTAAAATAACCTACCCCTGACATCCCCCTTATACCTTCCTCCAATCACCTTAAAATTATGTCTCCTCGTGTTAGCCATTGTCGCCCTGGGAAAAAGCCTCTGACTGTCCATTCAATCTATATCTCTTATCATCTTGTACACCTTTATCAAGTCAACTCTCATCCTCCTTCTCTCCAAAGAGAAAGGCCCAGCTTACTCAATCTATCTTCATAAGACATGCTCTCCAATCCAGGCAACGTCCTGGTAAATCTCCTCTGCACCCTCTCTGAAGCTTCCACATCCTTCCTATAATGAGGCAACCAGAACTGAACACAATACTCCAAGTGTGGTCTAACCAGAGTTCTATAGAGCTGCAACATCACCTCATGGCTCTTGAACTCAATACTGCAAGTAATGACGGCCAACACTCCATACGCCTTCTTAACAACCCTATCGACATGCACGGCAAACTTGAGGGATCTATGAATGTGAACCCCAAGATCCATCTGTTTCTCCACACTGCCATTAACCTTGTATTCGGTCTTCGAATTCGATCTCCCGAAGTGTATCACTTCACACCCATTCGTGTCGAACTCCATCTGCCTCTTCTCAGCCCAGCTCTGCATTCTATCTATATCCTCTTGTAATCTACAGCAACCTTCTACACTATCCACTACACCACCAAACTTTATATCATCAGCAAACTTACTAACCCACCCTTCCACATCCTCATCCAAGTCACTTAAAAACATCACAAAGAGCAGGAGTCCCAGAACAGATCCCTACAGAACACCACTGGTCATTGACCTCCAGGCAGAATACACTCCATCTACCACCACCCTCTGTCTTCTATCGGCAAGCCAATTCTGAATCCACACAGCCAAGTTTCCCTGGATCCCATACCTCCTGACTTTCTGAATGAGCCTTCCATGAGGATCCTTATCAAACGCCTTACTAAAATCCATGTACACCACATCCACTGCTCTACCTTCATCAATGTGCTTTGTCACATCCTCAAAGATGATGACTAGAGTGAGAGTAGGTCAGATCAGGGATAAAAGAGGAAACATGTGCCTGGAGTCGGAAGAGATAGGGGAGGCACGACCTGCCGCTCACAAACCATGCTGACTGTCCCTAATCAGCCTTTCCTATGCCCATAAATCCTGTCTCTCAGAATCTTCTCCAGTAATTTGCCCACCACTAAAGTAAGGCTCACTGATCTATAATTCTAACGGTTATCTCTACTCCCTTTCTAAAACAAAGGAACAACATTTGTCACCCTCCAGATATCTGGCACTACTCATGTGGCCAATGAGAATGCAAAGATCATCACCAAAAGCACAGCAATCTCTTCCCTCGCTTCCCATCATAACCCTGGATATATCCCATCCGGCCCTGGAGACTTATATGTCCTAATGTTTTTCAAATGTTCCAGCACATTCTCTTTCCTCACGTCGACATGCCCTGGCACATCAGCCTGTCCTACCCTATCCTCACAAATGTAAAGGTCTGTTTCTCTGGTGAATACTGAAGCAAAGTATTCATTAAGGACCTCCACTACTACTTCTGACTTCAGGCACATGTTTCTTCTATAATCCCTGATCGGTCCGAACCTCACTTTAGTCATCCTCTTATTCTTCGCATACATGTAGAACACCCTGGGGTTTTCCTTGATCCTACTCGCCAAGGACTTCTCATGCCCCCTTCTAGCTCTCCTAAATCCAATCTTCAGCTCACTCCTGGCTACCTTGTAACTATCCATTTCCCTGTCTGATCCATGCTTTCTATACCTCAGATATTCATCTTTCTTCCCCTTCACAAAACATTCTACATCTCATGTTAACCACGGTTCCTTCACTCTACCATCCTTCCCCTGCCTCAATGGGACAAACCTATCCAGAGCCCCATGCAGGTATTCCTTTTATAACCTCCACATGACTACCCTTGAGGTCCTGCTTTTCAGCTTCCTACCTAACCCCCATATTCCCTCTTCAGGACCTCATCTCTTTTCCTACCTATGTCATTGGTACCAATATGTACCACAACCTCTGGCTGTTCACCCTCCCACTTCAGAATGTTGAGGACCCGCTCCAAAACCGCCTGGACCCTGGCTCCGGGGATGCAACAAACCATCCGAGAGACTCTTTCAAGTCCACAGAATCTCCTGTCTGCCCCCCTTACTATGGAATCCCCTATCACTACAGCCCTCCCTGCTTCCCCCCTTCCCTTCTGCACCACACGACCTGGCTCAGTGCCAGAGACCTGGTCTCTGTGGCTTTGGCCTTGTAGGTCATCCCCCCACAACAGTATCCATTGCAGTATACCTGTTATTGAGGGGAACGGCCACAGGGGGACTCTGCACTACCTGCCTATTCTCAGTCCTTCTCCTGACAGTCACCCAGCTCCCTGCCTCCTGCAGCTTCGGAGTGACTACCTCCCTGTACCTCTTCTCTATGTACTCCTCGGTATCCCGTAGGAGCCGAAGGTCATCCAGCTGCAGCTCCAGTTCCCTAACGCAGTCTGTAAGGAGCTGCAGCTGGATGCACCTCGTGCAGATGTAGTTATCAGGGAGACGGGATATCTCCCAGAACTCCCACCCCTCTCTGCACCCCTCTCCTCTGCAGCTTAAAACCTGTTTGATTTCTAACTTTTCCTAATTCTGATCAAATTTGTTGACCTGAAGTCTGAACTCAGCGTATCTCTCTGTCCTGATGCTGTCTGATCTGCTGGCTATTTTGAGAAGATTTCAATATCAACTGAAGTGATGTAAATGCAGAGATGCTGAACACTGTGTGTCCATTACACTTTGCCTGCTGGTTACATCATGAAAAACTCTATTGGATTATCAGACATGGTTTTCCCTTCATAAATCCATGTTGGTTTTGCCTAATCAGGCCCCAATTTTCCAAGCATCTGGTGCCAGGTTTTCCTTGGTGGATCACAGTGTTTTGCGGACAGCTCCCGTCAGCCAACCTGGTTTATCGTGCCTTATTTTCTCTCTTTTCTCCACTGAAACATTACTAAAGTTGCTACTGTGCAGTCTGGGAAGTTAGTTTTCAATGTGGGTAGAACAATGAAAATACCTCTGATAACATAGAAACATAGAAACACTACAGCACAATTCAGGCCCTTCGGCCCACAAAGCTGTGCCAAACATGTCCCTACCCTAGTAATTACTAGGCTTACCCATAGCCCTCTACTTTATTCAGCTCCATATACCTATCTAACAGTCTCTTGAAAGACCCTATCGTATCCGCCTCCACCACCGTTTCTGGCAGCCCATTCCACCCACTCACCACTCTCTGAGTAAAAAACTTACCCCTGACATCTCCCATATACCTAGTCCCCAGCACCTTAAACCTATGTCCTCTTGTGGCCACCAATTCAGCCCTGGGGAAAAGCCTCTGTCTATCTACCCTATCAATGCCTCTCATCATCTTATATACCTCTAACAGGTCCCCCCTCATCCTCCATTGTTCCAAGGAGAAAAGGCCGAGTTCCCTCAACCTGCTTTCATAAGACATGTTCCGCATTTCAGGCAGCATCCTTATAAATCTCCTCTGCACCTTCTCTATGGCTTCCATATCTTTCCTGTAGTGAGGCGACCAGAACTGAGCACAATACTCCAAGTGGGGTCTGACCAGGGACCTATATAGCTGCAACAATACCTCCCGGCTCCTAAATTCAATTCCCCAATTGAAGGACAATACACCATATGCCTTCTTAACCACAGAGCCCAACCTGCGCCACCACTTTGAGCGTCCTATGGACTCGGACCCCAAGATCCCTCTGATCCTCCACACTGCTAAGAGTCCTACCATTAATACTATATTCTGCCAACATATTTGACCTACCAAAATAAACCACTTCACACTTATCTGGGTTGAACTGCATCTGCCACTTCTCAGCCCAACTCGGCATCCTATCTATGTCCCTCTGTAACCTCTGACAGCCCTCCAAACTATCCACAACACCCCCAACCTTCATGTCATCCGCAAACTTACTAACCCACCCCTCCACTTCCTCATCCAGGTCATTTATAAAAACCACAAAGAGTAAGGGTCCCAGTACAGATCCCTGAGGTACACCACTGGTCACCGACCTCCACTCAGAATATGACCCTTCAACAACCACTTTTTGCCATCTGTGGGCCAGCCAGTTCTGGATCCACACTGCAATGTCCTCTTGGATCCCATGTCTCCTCACCTTCTCCATAAGCCTCGCATGGGGTACCTTATCAAACGCCTTGCTGAAATCCATATACACTACATCTACTGCTCTCTCTTCATCAATGTGTTTAGTCACATCCTCAAAAAATTCAATCAGGCTCGTAAGACAGGACCTGCCCTTGACAAAGCCACGCTGACTATTCCTAATCATATTATACCTCTCCAAATGTTCATAAATCCTACTTCTCAGGATCTTCTCCATCAGCTTACCAACCACTGAGGTAAGACTCACTGGCCTATAATTTCCTGGGCTATCCCTACTCCCCTTCTTGAATAAGGGAATAACATCTGCAAACCTCCAATTTCCCGGAACCTCTCCCGTCTCCATCAACGACGCAAAGATCATCGTCAGAGGCTCTGCAATCTCCTCCCTCGCCTCCCACAGCAACCTGGGATACATCTCAGTGACTTATCTAACTTGATGCTTTCCAAAAGTTTCAGCACCACCTCTTTTCTAATATCTACATGCTCAAGCTTTTCAGGCCGTTGCAAGTCCCCACTATAATCCCCCAGATCTTTTGCCATGGTGAATACTGACATAAAGTATTTATTAAGTACCTCCGCTATTTCTTCCAGATCCATACACACTTTCCCACTGCTGCACTTGATAGGCCCTATCCTTTCGCATCTCATCCTCTTACTCTTCACATACTTGTAGAACGCCTTGGGGTTTTCCTTAATCCTGCCCGCCAAGGCCTTCTCATATCCCCTTCTGGCTCTCCTAATCTCTTTCGTAAGTTCCTTCCTCTTAACCTTGTACTCCTCCAGATCTCTAACATTACCTAGCTCTCCGTACCTTTTGTATGCTTTTCTTTTCCTTTTGACTAGATTTATTATAGCCTTGGTACACCATGGTTCCTGTGTCCTACCATGACTCCCCTGTCTCATCGGAACATGTCTATGCAGAGCTCCACACAAATACCCCCTGTATATTTGCCACATATCTTCTGTACTTTTCCCAGAGAATATCTGTTCCCAATTTAATCTTCCAATTTCCTGCCTGAGAACCTCATAATTCCCTTTACTCCAAGCAAACACCTTTCTAGTCTGTCTGTTCCTATCCCTCTCCAGTGCTAACGTAAAGGAGATAGAATTATGATCACCATCACCAAAATGTTCACCCACTGAGAGATCTGACATCTGACCAGGTTAATTTCCCAATATCAAATCAAGCACAGCCTCTCCTCTTGTAGGTCTATCTACATACTGTGTCAAGAACCCTTCCTCAACACACCTAACAAACTCCACCCCATCTAAACCCCTCACTGTCTGGAGATGCCAATCGATGTTTGGGAAATCCCCCATCACAACAATTCTGTTATTCTCACACCTTTCTAGGATCTGCTTCCCTATCTGCTCCTCAATAATCCTGTCACTACTGGGCGGCCTATAAAAAACACCCAGTAAAGTTATCGACCCTTTCCTGTTCCTAACCTCCACCCACAGAGACTCCGTAGACAGTCCCTCCACGACGTCCACCTTTTCCGCAGCAGTGACACTATCTCTGATCAGCAGTGCCACTCCCCCACCTCGCTTGCCTCCCTCCCTGTCCTTTCTGAAACATCTAAAACCCGGCACTTGAATCAACCATTCCAGCCCCAGAGCCATCCAAGTCTCCGTAATGGCCACCACATCATAGCTCCAAGTATTGATCCAAGCTCTAAGCTCATCCGCCTTGTTCACAACACTCCTTGCGTTAAAATAGACACATCTCAAGCCTGTCTGAACACGTCCCTTCTCTATCACCTGCCCATGGCACCCACTCCTAGCATCCTCTATTTGAGAGCCAAACACCTCTTCCCCAGTCTCTCCAGTATGGATCCCACCCCCCAACAATTCTAGTTTAAACTCTCCCCAGTAGCCTTAGCAAACATCCCCGCCAGGATATTGGTCCCCCTGGGATTCAAGTGCAACCAGTCCTGTTTGAACAGGTCATACCTGCCCCAAAAGAGGCCCCAGTGATCCAGAAAACTGAATCCCTGCTCCTTACTCCAATCCCTCAACCACGCATTTAACCTCCTCCTCATTCTGTTCCTATACCCACTGTTGCTTAGCACAGGCAGTAATCCGGATATTACTACCTTTGAGGTCCTGCTTCTGAACTTCCTTCCTAACTCTCTATAGTCTTTTATCAGGACCTCATTCCTTTCCCTGCCTATGTCGTTGGTGCTAATATGTACCATGACCTCTGGCTGTTCTCCCTCCCCCTTCAGGATATCTTGGACGCGATCCGAAACATCCCGGACCCTGGCACCTGGGAGGCAAACCACCTTCCGAGTTTCTTTCTTGCGTCCACAGAATCGCTTGTCTGCCCACCTAACTATAGAGTCCCCTATCACTAGTGCCCTCCTCACTCCTTCCCTACCCACCTGAGCCACAGGGCCGGGCTCTGTGCCAGAGACACTGCCACTGTTGCTTCCCCCAGGTAGGCTGTCTCCCCCAACAGTACTCAAGCAGGAGTACTTATTGTCAAGGGGTACAGCCACAGGGGTAGTCTCTGGTACCTGCCTCTTCCCCTTCCCCTTTCCCTTCCCCCTCCTGACTGTGACCGAATAAGGTAAACCAGAGGAGAGATCTGGAGACACTTGCTGAGGGAAGAGATGTGACTGGGTTAGGACTGTTGGGAGGGAGTAGGAAGGTGCAGGGCTGTGGGCAGTGTGTGGGGGAGTGGAAGTAGCTGGATCTCTCTTGTATCCAGTCGGTACAGACTTGACAGGCTGAATGGTCTCCTTTGCTGCTATAAACATTCTGTGAGTCTGTGACCCCAAATGGGGAGAACTGAGGAAGAAGGAAGCCACAACCACCTGGACAGATTGCACTTCAGGTCCCCAAACAATCAGCGGTTTTGGGCCTTGCTCAGAATTGAATCTGGATACTGTGAGACATTGAACAAAATGGGGTCAGTCCCAGTGCATCGACCCTATTCCAACACAACCTTTCAGGTGAACTTAGACAGTACCATGGAGATGAAGATGAATGCAAATATTTTAACGTAAATTTTTCCAAGTTGTATTTGTTTAGCAATCTTAACATCACTGTCCCATTGAAGAAATTCTAGGAAAAGGTCAAAAAGGGTTGATCAGTCAGAAGGTCAGCCAGTTTCACATTACCAAGGCTGATCTCAGATTGTTGATGAATGGGGGATTTGCATGATACTTTGCTGTGTAACTCACTTCCATCTGAGGGCAGATATGTTGGTTTTTCTCTGTAATGCTTGAGATGTCTTAATTTCCATTTTGTGATGTGTGATCGCAAATAAAACTGGAATTTTCTGCCAAAACCTTGTTGCTGGGAGATGGTGTTGGTGCAACGTTTGGAGATATCACTGTGTCTTTCTTGGTAACCTGTGAGGGCACTTGATGAAGGGACAAGTAATTGCTGAGGGCTTGGAGTCACATAGAGGCCAGAGTGGAGATGGCCAGCAGGTTCCCATCCAAAGGGGCTTCACTGAGGTGTTGGGCTTTTACTGGAGACTGACAGTTCCATTTACTGAGATGCCCCCACAATATAATAATGACAGTCTGTACATTCGGAGTATCCACAGCCTTCTGGCAGAATATTTCAAAGTTTCCCAACCCTCTGCACAAGGAAATTTCTCCTCTTCTAAATCCTAAAATGTTGACACCACCCTCATTCTGGACTCTCCAGACTGAGGAAACAGCCTCTTATTATCCACCCCTCAGACCCTCTCAGATTCCTGGAACTCTTAATGAGATCGCCTGCAGTTTTTTCACTAAATTCAAGTGAGTTTAGTCCAATTTTCCTTAATCTCTCTTCATTGGACACTTCCTTCATTTTAAAATTCCATCCGGTGAATCGATGCTGCACTGACTTCAAGGCAAGTCATTCCTGTCGTAGGGTACGGAGACCAGAACAACCCCCATGAACTCCAAATTAGGTAGGTCAGTACAAAGAAGCAATACACGGCAAAATTGATAGTCACCGTCTGTTCCTCAAAACCTTGTAAACTCACCCCGTGTGACTGTGATACTCTTTTCTCCCACCGTGCCCTGTTGACAGCCGTTTCTCTTCTTTCTGTCTGTCTGTCTGTCTGTCTCTCTGTCTGTCTCTCCCTCCCCTCCCCCCTCTCTCTCTTTATACACATTTCATACACATTTCTTCTTTGAACCTTGCTGCTAACTACCAACTCCTGGACCAAGCTTGTCCATTTTTTTCCAACATAGATTTTATGTTCCATTTGTGACCTGCCTTCTGTGTTCCTCTGCACATTGAACAATTCCTTGTTTTCTTTGAATATCCCATCACAGAACACAAGAAAATAGGATCAGGAATGGGCCATTCGGCCCTTTAAGCCTGTCCCACCATCCAGTATGCTCTTTGCTGATCCATGCTGGCCTGAACTCATGTCCTGTGCCAGTTCACCACACTGAACCACTGCTTGACCGGGACCATTATAGTAACTGACCGCACTTTGGTGACAAATGTTGCCAGGTTCATCCACTCTTTCATCCTCTCCTTTTCTCTCCCCATCACTCAGTCGGTCTCTTGACCCTAATTTACTTGTTTCAAGAGCGTTACCTCATTAGTATGTCCCTGGTACATTGAATGTAGTTGTTCAGACCCCGGCTGTCTGTCAGCTTCCAACGCAACACCACTGTCTAAATCACTGCTCTGGTTTTCACACCTTGTCGGTGTTAAACACAATTCGGTTTCAGCACATTCTTCACCATTAGTGATATTTTTCACTATCATGTTTTGCTACTTGAGTTTACAATATCTTAATGTAAGGTTTACACGCGTTAAGCTTTTAGTAATCTTTAAACACCGTTTCATCGCCAAAATTATATGAAAACAATAAAGCTCTTCAGGATCAGTTTAAATTAGACGCATATTTACAATACTTCACCTTTAACATCTGCCGCCTTCTTGCCCACTTAGATAACCTGTCAATACCACTTGCAGACTCTTGGTGTCTCTTCACATCTCACCCTCTCACCCAGCTCTGCACCATCAGAACACTTGGATACGTTGCACACTGTCTTTAAATCCAGGGCATCAATGTGATCTGTGAAGAGCTGCAGCCCAGTGCTAATTCCAGCAGCTCTTCACGTAACGTTCTGCCATCCTGGAAAAGGGTAGTTTATTCTTAACTCCGATTTCTGACCTTGAGACAACTCCCTTCCAATGCGGCATGTCACCCCCACCAACTCCATGACCCTGATTGTCCATAACAAACATTGATGTGATATCCTCAAATCTGGGTTCCTCCCCCTCAGAGGCTGTCTGACCTGCTGGGTATTTCCAGCAATCCCTTTCCTTCATGTTTCCAGCAAATGCAGATATTTGTAGCCCACAGTTCCAGTGTTTTGTTCTTTCTCTCCCCCGTCCCAAATCATCTCTTTCCATCCACACCTCCTCCAGACAGGTCAGCTGTGATTAATCCTCACTGCCCTCTCTCAGCGGCACCAGCACCGCCCGTGTCATTCAGATTCACCTGGTCTTCACTCCACCACAGATGATTTTGACTGGAGAGAAAATGGGGGAGAGGCAGGAGAGAGTGAGAGAGACCCATGGTGGTAAAGGCAGCTGAAATATGCTAATCAAAGTTGGTGTATAACCAAAGTTATGTCTGGTAAGGTGTGAATGTGGCGACAGATGATTAATTTACACTCTGTCTTTACCTCTCACTGTCTTGGTGAAGCAGCCAGCATAATCAAAGACCCCGCCCACCCGGGTCATTCTCTCTTCTCTCCTCTTCCATCAGGTAGGAGATACAGGTGCCTGAGGGCACCTACCACCAAGACTTAAGGACAGCTTCTACCCCACTGTGATAAGACTATTGAACGGTTCCCTCATATGATGAGATGGACTCAGACCTCATGATCTACCTTGTTGTGACCTTGCACCTTATTACACTGCACTTTCTCTGTAGCTGTGACACTTTACTCTGTACTGTTATTGTTTTTACCTGTACTACCTCAATGCACTCTGTACTAACTCAATGTAACTGCACTGTGTAATGAATTGTCCTGTACGATCGGTATGCAAGACAAGTCTTTCACTGTACCTCGGTACAAGTGACAATAATGAACCAATACCAATACCAATACACATGATCTATATCCCCCCATCTGCTGCCTGTTCATGTGCCATAAACATTGCTATCATATCTGCTTCCAGCACCTCCCCTGGAAGGGCTTTCCAGACACATACCACTCACTGTGTAAAAATCTGGCCTTGTAACTCTCCTTTAAATTTAACCCCTCTCACCTTAAAGCTCTGCTGCCCAGCATTTGGCACTTCCTCCCTGGGAAAAAGGCTCTGACTCTCTGCTCTCTCTGCACCTTTCATATTTATATCCTTCTATCAAATCAGTCCTCAGACTCCGAGGCTCCAGAGAAAACGATCCAATTTGTTCAACATCTCCTCATAGCTCTCCTCTGTAGCCCAGGCAACTTCCTCGTGAACATCTTCTGCACCCCATCGAAAGCCTCTATACCCCTTCTGTAATACAGTGACCAGAACTACACACAATACATCAAATGTGGCCAAACCAAAATTGTACACAGCTGCAACATAACTTGCCAACTTATTTATTCAGTGCCCCAACCGATGAAGGCGGGCATGCCGTGCGCCTTCTTTACCACCCTTGTGTTGCCACTTTCAGGGGGCTATGGACTTGCACCCCAAAATCCCTCTGTACATCATTGCTCCTGAGGGTTCTGCCATTTACTCTATAACACCTCACTCCCACTATCTTCTGCCTTTTACGGACAAGTCAGTTTTGAATCCAATCCACCAAGTCACCATGGATTCAATGAGCCTTCACCTTCTGGATCAGCCTTCCCTGCGGGACATTTTTGAATGCTTTACTAAAGTCCATGCAGACAACATCCACTCCCCTACCCTCATCGAGTCATACATGGAAACAGGCCCTTGGCCCAACTGGTCCATGCCGATCAATATGCCCCATCCGACCTGGTCCCATTTTCCAGCGTTTGGTCCATAACCTTCGAAACCTTTCTGTCCATGTACCTGTTCAAGTGTCTGTTAAAAGTTGTTATTGCACCTGCCTCAGTCACCTCCTCTGGCAGCTCATTCCATGTGGATACCACCCTTGGTGTAAAAAAGTTGCATCTCATGTTCCTCTTAAATCTTTCCCCTCTCATCTTAAACCTGTGCCCTTTAGTTCTTGATACCCCAACTCTGGGAAAAAGACTGAGTGCATTCACCCTATCTATGCTCCTCATGATTTTATACACCTCTATAAGATCACCTCTCAGTCTCCAACACCCTCAGGAATAAAATCCTAGCCTGTACAACCTCTCCCTATAACTCAGTCCCACAAGTCCTGGCAACATCACTGTAAATCTTTTCTGCACTCTTTCCAGTTTAATAACATCTTTCCCATAGCAGGGCGACCAAAACTGAACACAACACTCCACTCCTGAGTCACACCATGAGTCACGGGCCTCCAGTCCGAGAAACAACCTTTCACCATCACCCTCTGCTTCCTGCCATCGTCAATTGTGTATCCAATTACCCAGCTCTCCCTGGATTCCACAGAAACCATAGAACAGTACAGCACAATACAGGCCCTTTGGCCCACCATGTTGTGCTGACCTTTAACCACACCTAAGACTATCTAACCCCTTCCTCCCATATATCCCCCTATTTTAAATTCCTCCATATGCTTATCTAACAATCTCTTGAACTTGACCAACGTATCTGCATCCACCACTACCCCAGGCAGCGCATTCCATGCACCAATCACTCTCTGGGTGAAAAACCCCCCTCTGATATCTCCCTTGAACCTCCCACCCATTACTTTAAAGCCATGCCCTCTTGTATTGAGCACTGGTGCCCTTGGAAAGAGGCACTGGCTGTCTACTCTATCTATTCCTCTTAATATTTTGTACACCTCTATCATGTCTCCCCTCATCCTCCTTCTCTACAAAGAGTAAAGACCTAGCTCCCTTAGTCTCCCCTCATAATCCATACTTTCCAATCCAGGCAGCAACCTGGTAAATCTCTTCTGCACCCTTTCCAATACTTCCACATCCTTCCAATAATGAGGAGACCAGAACTGGACACAGTACTACAAGTGTGGTCTAACCAAAGTTTCGTAGAGCTGCATCATTACCTCGCAGCTCTTAAACTCGATCCCACGACTTATAAAAGCTAACATCCCATAAGCTTTCTTAACTATCCTATCCGCCTGTGAGGCAACTTTCAGTGATCTGTGGATATGAACCCCTAGATCCCCCTGCTCCTCCACACTACCCAGAATCCTGTCATTAATCTTGTACTCTGCCTTGGAGTTTGTCCTTCCAAAGTGTACCATCTCACACCTCTCGGGATTGAACTCCATCTGCCACTTCTCAGCCCAGCTCCGCATCCTATCGATATCCCTCTGCAAGCTTTGACAATCCTCCACACTATCGACAACACCACCGACCTTTGTATCGTCTGCAAACTTGCTCACCCACCCTTCTACCTCCTCATCCAAATCATTAATAAATATCACGAAAAGTAGAGGTCCCAGAACCGATCCTTGTGGGACACCACTCGTCACAGCCCTCCAATCAGATTCCATGTGATCTAACCTTCCAGAGCAGCCTGCCATGTGGATCCTCATCAAAGGTCTTACTGAAGTCCATATAAGCCACGCCTATCACCTTGCCCTCATTGACTTTCTTGATCACATCATCAAAAAACTCCATCAAATTTGTAAGACACGATCTCCCTGTCACAAAGCCATGCTGATCAACCCTTGTTTTTCCAGATGTACATTTATCTTATCCCTCAGAATCCTCTCCAGTAACTTACCTACCACAGATGTTGCACTTACTGGTCTATAGTTCCCAGGTTTATCTTTGCCGCCCTTCTTAAATAAAGGCACATCAGTCTACTCGTGCCTCATCAGTCATCTTCGCCACTTCCACAAAAAATGCGATCACACACAGAGCCATGCTGGCGATCCCTAATCAGCCCATGCTTTTCCAAATGCAAGCAAATCCTATCCCTAAGAATCTTCTCCAATAATTTCCCTGCCACTGATGGAAGGCTCATTTGCATATAAATTCCTGGTTTGTCCCTGTTGCCCATCATAACAAAGGCTGTTCTCCAGTCCTCTGGGACCTCACCTGTGGCATTGAAAATGAGACAAGTTCAAAAAGGATCGGAAGAGACAAAAAGCACCAGAGCAAGAAATGACTTGTTATGAGACACGATCAGATGGCAAGTACAAGAAGGTCAACGACAGTTAACAGTTCACATACATAAACACAGGAACATATGAAGCAAGGTGGGGAAGATTCAGGGGCAGGTGCAATATGTCAGATTCAGAATCAGAATCAGGTTTATTATCACTGACATATGTGGTGAAATGTGTTGTTCTGTGGCAGCAGTACAGTGCAAGACATAAAAATTACTGTAAGTTACGAAGATTAATAAATAGGGCAAAAGAGGAAAGAAGAGGCAGTGTTCATGGATTCATGGACCGTTCAGAAACCTGATGGTGCAGGGGAAGAAGCTGTTCCTGAAACGTTGAGTGTGGGTCTTCAGGCTCCTGTATCTCCTCCCCAGTTGTAGTAATGAGAAGAGGGCATGTCCCAGATGGTGAGGGTCCTTAATGATAGACGCCACCTTCTTGAGGCACCGCCTGTTGAAGATGTCCTTGATGGCGTGGAAGCTTGTGCACGTGATGGAGCTGGCTGAGTCTAGAACCCTCTGTAGCCACTTTCATTCCTGCGCATTGGAGCCTCCATACCAGGCGGTGATGCAACCAGTCAGAATGCTCTCCACCGTACATCTGTAGAAATTTGCAAGAGTCTTTGGTGACAAAACAAATCTCCTCAAACTCTGAATGAAGTAGAGCCGCTGGAATGCCTTCTTTGTGACTGCATTTATGTGTTGGGCCTAGGATAGATCCACTGAGGAGTTGACACCCAGGAAATTGAAGCTTCTCACCCTTTCCACCGCTGACCCCTCAATGAGGGCTGGTGTGTGTTCTCCCAGCTTCCCCTTCCTGAAGTCCACAATCAATTCCTTGGTCTTGCTGACATTGTTGTTGCGACACCACTCAACCAGCCAATATACCTCACTCCTGTACGCCTCCTCGTCACCATCTGAGACTCTGCCAACAACAGTGGTGTCATCAGCAAATTTATAGATGGTGTTTCAGCTGTGCCAAGCCACACATTCATGAGAGTAGAGAGAGTAGAGCAATGGGCTAAGCACGCACCCTTGAGATGCACCTGTGTTGATTATCAGCGAGGAGGAGATGTTACGACCGATCCCCACTGAATGTGGTCTCCCCATAAGGAAGTTGAGGATTCAGTTGCAGCGGGAGGTGCAGAGGCCCAGGTTTTGAAGGTTGTTGTTTAGTACTGAGGGGATGATGGTGTTGAATACCGAGCTGTATTCAATAAACAGCTGCCTGGCATATGTATTGTTGTTGTGCACATGTCAGCTGGAACATGTCCCTCTGGAGTAGTGAGGGCTACACCAGAAGTTGTGGCTCTCAGGTGTTGAACATAAAATAGGTGAGTGTGTACCTCCCCACACTGGGCCTTTCCTGGACGTGCTGCTCAAACACAGAAACAGGTAGTGTGGGGGGAAGCCAGTCAGCCCTTTGTGCCTGTGCCAGCCCTGAAGAATAATCCATGAGTAATCCCCCCGCCCTGCACACTCCTCCAGCGCTGTGTAGAACCAGAGTTGGTGCACTGGGTGCCTGCACTGAAATGTTCCAGCTCCCAGTCTGAGGAGGTGAGCCTCACACACGTCACCAGTTCTCTGTGTACTGGGTGGGTGAGAGAGCAGCTGAAGGAGACAGGTGTCAGCAGCCCCCACAACACGACATGAAGGAAAGTTTGTTGATCTTCCTCACCTCCTGACTCCTCTCCTGTCTCTGACCACATTCACACGAGTCAGGCCGGAGCTCGGCTGAACTTCCCCTCTTCCCCCAGTACACTTGCCAGCTTCATTCTGTTGTGTCTTCACTGTGACCCCACTGAGACCTTTCCCTGAGCCTTCCCGAGAATAAACTCCTCACCTGCCTTAGTGATCTCTGTCTCCCAAGAATGTTTACATTGCAGCTTCCAACCCCTCCCCACACCCCACTGGTCTCTGACTTTCTCTCACTCCCTGACCCCACCACCACAAATACCCCCCAAACTGTGCGTAAGTGGAACAGACAATGAATCTGTGGCTGTGGCCTGATTCTGTAAGCGAGGCCTGTGTGCACACAGTGAGCCTGGGGGTGGATTAGTGGTTGATGCAGCCAGTGCTGAGGCCAGATTTAGAAGCTGCAGTTTTTTACAAAAAACAATGATATTATGGGAGGTGGTGTTCTTGGACTGATGACAGGATGTTTTTGGTTGGATTGACTGATGCAGCATATTGCATTTTACATTATGTCCTGGCCTCTCACTACCTGTGGGCATTCTGGGCTATTATACAGGTGAAGATTTCCAGGGTGAACTTGGTGTATGTGAGTTGTGTGTGTACATTTCTCTGACCCTCTCGGTAACACAGCTGCATCCTGCCTGCGTCCCTCGCTTCCATCCATCCCCCTCGTCCCAACTCCCATGCACAAGTTAAGAAGGCACAGGCCCGAGGGAAATGTGTTGTCATGGGGAGGGAAATGTCCAACTGACAGAGAGTGGGGTCAGGATAAGTGGGTCAGTTTTGGATTGGCAGTGAGTAACTAGTGCAATGTCACAAGGATCAATGCTGGCTTGGTTCAGGTGTTCCAGGGTGTAAACCTGGTGTTAATGAAGAAATGACCCCACATCAGCCTGACTTGGAAACATAACTTGGAGGAGAAGCTGTGGGAGGGGTTGCTGTGCACCTGCTCCCCTTGTCCTTCTTGCTGGAAGAGGTCACCTAACCAAAGAATTAATGAGGTGTTGTTTTGAACACACTTCAACACCATTTAAGGAAAATGAAAGAACAACGAACTGCTGAGCAATGAAAGTGTGTTTGATTGTGTTTTAAACCAAAATGCTACAGTGATCTGCTGTGGAAATTGGTACAACTGATACCCCGAACCTTCAACATCTTCTGGATGAGCCAACCATGAGGGACCTTGTCAAGCACCTCACTGAAATCCATGTAAACAGTATTCACAAATCTACCTTCATCAATCACCTGAGTCAGTTCCTTCTCAAACGGGATCAATTTAATTTGTCAGACATAACTGCCCTGCACAAAGCTATGATGACTTTCCCAAATTAGGCCATGGTTTTCCAAATCCTCATAAAACCTATCCCACAGAATCCATGCCATTATTTTCCCTAACATTAACATGAGACTCACTGGTCTATAATATCCAGGATTATCCCTGTTTCCCTTCTTGAGCAAAGGAACAACATTAGCTACTCGCCAGTCCTCTGGCACCACACCTGTGGCCAGCGAAGTGCAGAGGTTGGGGGGAAGCAACAGTGGGACAGGAAGGCTGCTGGAAACTGGACTCACACAGCACCACACACACAGCTCAAGATGCAATTCTCTTTATTATTGGCTGAGAAGCTAAGTGAGTACAGTCACCACAGGCAGTGAGAGCGGCTGCAGAGAAATCAAGGCACTGAATCCACTGCTGGAAAGGATGAGCAGATGATTCTGGAGTCTTCTAATCAGTTCACATTGTAAGAACAAACAAATCCATGTTTTTCGTCACAGGGCAAATCATTCCAAACATCACCAGCTAGAAGATGGAAAAAGAAATCCAACATTTACCTGTTAGTCCACAAGCAAAATGTTGCAGACAATGGAAATCTGAAATAAATATTGGAAATACTCAGTAGGTCAGGCAGTGTGTGTGGAGAGAGAAACAGGAAGTTCATTGATTTAAATGTTATCTCTGTTCCTCTCTCCATCAATGCTGCCTCACCTGCTGAGTGTTTCCAGCATTTTCCGTTTAATCTTTAATCTTTCTGTTTAATCTTTAATGTTTCATTTATTTAGGTTAGTGTCTGAGAGCCATGAATTTTCCCCGACTCTTGATCTGTGAATTTGCCTTGTAAATAAAGGGGGTCACTTCCTGTTGAGGTGCCGTGTGTGGTCAGAGTGTATGTTGCTGAAACCTGACACCTCACAATATTCACTGGGGGTTTGGACTGTTCCAGACTGAAGTGGCTGGGCCCACCCTGGGCTGGAACTCCCTGTGTGGGCTGGACGACACACCTGTCCCACCAGAGATAAACTGAGCCCTTCCCATCCCATGGAGCTCACACAATGGGAGCAGAGTCTGCAATCTCCGGAGCTGGAACTTCTGCAACCAATTTAATTTCTAAATCTGGGAATTTTACACCCGTGCACATTCCGATATCTGCAGCGTTACACCCGGTGTGTGTAGAATTCGGGTGTTCCCTTGCACGTGGAGCACAGAAACAGAGCACTCGGCCCACGGGATCCGTGCTCATGTTGCTGCTCCACACCAGCCTCCCCCCTCCCTTCATCCAAGCCCATCAACAGATCCGTCTGTTCCTTTCTCCATCTCCCTCTCCCTTAAGTGCATCTGTGCTCTCTGCCTCGATTACTTGTGGTCCTGAGCTCCACCTACCGCCACACCCAAGTCAGGAAGATTTTCCTCTGTTCTCTCTTTGATTTATCGGTGACTATTTTACATTGATGACCCGTGAACCTGGTTCCACACACAGGAGGAAACATCCTTTCTACACCCACCCTATAAATCCTTCACAGTGAGAACGACCCCCTTGCTGGTCACCCCTCAATCTTCTCTCTTGTGGAGAACAAGCCTCAGCCTGTTGGATCTTCCCTGCCTCTGTGTTTTGTGATAAGTTCACTGCTCCAATGCCTCTCAGTCTTTAATGTAACAGTGTAATGGAACGGTTCACAGTCCAGTATGTCCGGTCTAACCAGGGTTATACCGAGGTTGAACAGAATGTTTCTGCTTTCAATTTGTATTCATCTAGAAATGAATATCAGGCCATTATTTTCAGTGTTCTTCATATCCTGTGTCACACTGTACCTTCCGCTAACTACAGTGTCACACACCTTGTACATTCCTCCTGCACAGTTACACTCAGTATCTGTTCCCTAGACCCCTGCATTACGTCCCACATATCCTCCTCTAACTGCTGGGCAATCAGTCCAGTTCTGCTGAGCACAGGACTCATGGGGTTGGTTCAATCCCTCTGTTAACAGCCGGCCTGTTGAGATAACCTCCTGTTCAATACTGTGTCCAAAATCAACATCCAAGAAAATAACATTTCAGTCACTGTTACACATACCATCAAACTTAATGTGCACGCAGTGTTCGATTCCTCCATAATTGTCAGGTTGACCCTGAGCCCAGTTTTGGTAACTGTATGAAGATCCATCAATCCATGTGAAAGTCCCTTCCTGTGGGATATAAATCAATGGTTATTTCTGTGGGAATGCTGAGTAACCTGCCCCTTAACGGTACAGGGATGAGCTGTACCTGAGCTAGAGTGAGACCAGAATACGAGCAGTCAGGAAAAATAGGGCAGTGAATGAGATTTTAAATGATGGACTGGCAGGGTGGGGGATATCTCATGGAAGTAACAGAGTCCTTGGAACAAAAGATACTGGATCTGAGAGTGAAGGTCAGGGAATAGGAATAATGGTAACTCAGACAGTGAGGGAGAAGGTAGTCACTGAACACAAATACAAAGTCTGATCTCTCAAAGACAGACAGTGAAACAATTCAGAAAGGAACTGAAAACACCTGCAGAGCAATGAACACAGAATCCCAAACCAAACAGGAAATGGAGGCAGTAAGTTGTAGCACGGATCCAGATGTGTGTGTGGAGGAGTGGAACACTGAGCCCATCACCTGTGTTATTATGTGTTATTATATAGTTATAATAAAGAACTACAGTTCCCAGTAGGCAATGCAAGAGTTCACATGGGGGGACTGGAAGTGGCTGTAAAAAGAGAGGGAAAGCAGGCTGTCTGCTGTTGGTTAATAAGATCTTCAGATGTTAAACTCACGCAAATTTTGTCTCTTGATGAAGAACAGACATAACGTGGTGTCTGAAGTTGGTGTGAGGTCTGAACAGGGATAGTAAATGAATACTGTGTGCAATTGAGAAAGAGACTCAGTGAGTACAAAAGAAAAGCTGTAATAAGTTGGAGAAAAAGCTGGCCGGTGTGGCGAGCAACCACATTGTTCCTGAAGTTCAACAGTCACTGGATTTGCCAAGAGAAATTCAGGTGAGACGCCGAGAGTTCCCGTTATGGATAAGCCAAGTCCTCCTACGCCTCTGCAATTTACTGGCAATCTAACCGATAATTGCAAACGCTTCAAACAGCGATTCAACATCTGCTCTTGGAGCAAGAGGAAACGATGAAAAATTGAAAGCATCTATTTTTCTGCACTTGATTGGTGAAGATGCTTTGGACATCGATAATAGCTTTCAAATTGATAAGGCAGCTTTTGAGTTGGGCACTTTGATGAAAAAATTTGAGGAGTACTTTACCCCAAGTAAAAACATCACATTTGAGAGAGATAAATTTTTTTCCTGTGACCAGAAACAAGGTGTTAGATTCGACCAATACTTAGCTGAGCTTCACACACTGAGTAAGTCTTGTGAATTTGGAGATTTGAGAAACTCACTAGTTAAAGACAGAATAGTTTGTGGAATTCCAAATAATAGATTCAGAGAAAGACTGTTGCATGAAAAAATTTGACCCCAGAAAAGGCATATAGGTGTAGGTCAGCAGAAACCACACAAGCACAAGCTAAGGAGCTGCACAGGGCAGACACAACAGTGCATGCCATGAAAACAGAGAAGCAGCACACAAGGCATTTCCAAAATCAGCAAAGCAAAGAGGAAGTCTCAAACAGGAAAAGCAGCAGATGTGGAGGTAGACACTTTCCAAATATGTGTCCTGCTTAGGGAAGTCCTGCAATAGCTGTGGGAAGAAGAATCACATTGCAAGGTGCTGCAAAGCTGGGGCTAACAAGAGAAAGGTGCACACAGTTGAAGAGGAAATGGAGGAATTCTTTGTGGATTCTGTACAGACTGTGACTGCTGGTAAAACAGAATGGATTGTTCCAGTAACTGTGAATGAGACAGTAATTCCATTCAAGCTTGACACTGGAGCTCAGGTGAATCTGTTATCCATGGATGATTATAATACTCTCACAGTAAAGAGTAAGATTTACCCTGTGAAGTTAAAAGTGACAGGCTACACTGGAGAGAAAGTTCCAGTAAAAGGGGGCTGTTTGGTGACCTTTAAGCACAAGGGGCAGCACTTAAAGTCACAGCTACTGATTGTAGAAAAGAGAGTACAGCCAATATTAGGTCTGAGTGCATGTGAAAAGCTCAACCTAATGAAAAGAGTTTTCATAGTAGCTTCACATACCAAAGATGACCACACAACACTCTTGGAAGAGTATGCAGATGTCTTTGAGGGGCTCGAATGCTTACCTGGTGTACACAAAATTCACATAGATGAGACAGTGGCTCCTGTTGTCCATGCATGCAGGAAAGTTCCGTTTCAACTGAGAGATGAACTTAAACAAGAACTAGCATGCATGGAATGAATGAATGTCATACAGAAAATTGAAGAACCAGCAGATTGGATGAGTTCACTGGTCATTGTGCAAAAGAAAAATGGAGCATTGTGGATATGTCTAGACCCAAGATATCTCAACAAAGCCATCAAGAAAGAGCATTTTAAATTGCCAACACAGGAGGAGATCATGTCCCGGTTTTCAGGTGCCAAATGGTTTAGCAAGCTCAACACATTGTCTGGAGTTTGGCAGATGAAGCTTGATGAGGCAAGTTCAAGACTGTGTACTTTTAACACATCACATGGAAGATATCGTTATCTTCGGCTGCCATATGGGATCCTGTCTGCACCAGAAGTCTACCATAAAACCATCCACATGATTTTCGAGGGCATACCTGGTGTCGAGACCATGATGGATGACATCATCATCTGGGGGTCCACCAAGGAGGAACACGATACTCAACTGCGGCAAGTGCTTGATGTGTCAAGGAATGTCAATTTGAAATTAAATAAAGAGAAATGTGAGTTTGATATTAAGGCACTGATCTTCATAGGAGATGTCATATCTGGAGGGGGAGTGACGTCTGACCCAAGAAAGAGGTCAGCCATTGAAAACATGGAGAGGCCCCAAAACAAAGAGGAGGTGAGACATTTCTTAGGGATGGTGACTTACCTGGCTAAGTTCATCCCTCAACTGTCAACAGTGTCAGCACCACTTAGGTCACTCATTGAGCAACAAAAATGAATGGATTTGGCCTTATGAGCAAGAAGAGTGTTTCCGGACGTTGAAAAGGGTCCTGACTGAAGAGCCCGTGCTGAAGTTTTATGATCCGGAAAGCTGTATCAGAATATCAGCTGGTGCATCCCGGCACGGCCTAAAAAACAGTACCACTGCAGCAGCATGATGGCACATGGCAACCTGTGGCCTATGAATCAAGGGCTTTAACAAATGGGGAAGCCAACTATGCACAGATAGAGAAAGAGCATGTGAAAGGTTCCATCAGTACATCCATGGGCAAGCTATTGAAGTGGAGACAGATCATAAACCATTGGTCTCAATTATGTCCAAACCATTGAATGGTTGTCCCATAAGGATACAGCTCACGTTGATAAGGCTGCAGAAATATGATGTGAAGATGATCTACACACCAGGAAAATATATGTTTGCTGCTGATGCACTGTCTCAAGCAGTCAACAAGACAAAAAAGAGTGACCAACAGATTAATGCAGTTATACAGGCCTATGTTGACATGATTGTCACCTGTCTTCCAGTATCTCGGGATAGAACAGAGCAGATTAGGAAAGTAGCAGAGGCAGATGAAACAATGAAAGTACTCAGTGATACAATACAGAAAGGGTGGCCAGCAGCAAAGGATGACTGTCTAATGTGTATTCAGGATTATTGGGCATGAAGAGCTGAACTGTCAGTAATGAAAGATATGGTCTTCAAAGGGAACAGGTTTGTGATTCCAGTGTCACTACACAAGGAGATGCTCCACAAGATACATGAAGGGCATCTGGGGGAGGAAAAATGTAAACATAGAGCACATGAGGTGATGTACTGGCCAAGAATGAACCAAGACATCAGTCGGACCACTGCTTCATATGAAATATACCTTACCAACAGCAAGCAGAACCACTTCCTCCACATCCTGTACCAGACAGGCCGTATTTCAAAGCTGGAGTGGATTTTTTGACTGTAATGGGAAGAGCCATATTGTTGTAACAGACTACTTTTCCAATTACCCAAAGGTTGCAACACTGCAATCAAAGTCCAGCAAAGCAGTTATCACGTTCCTGAAAGCTGTGTTTGCGAGGCATGGAGTTCCATACGAAGTAGTATCAGACAATGGTCCACAATTTTCGAGCTATGAATCTGAATCTTTGCCAATGTTTGGGGTTTCGACATATAACCTCAAGCCCACATCACCCAAAATCTAATGGCCAAGCAGAGAGTTCGTTAAGGTGGTGAAGGGCCTCATGAAGAAAGCGCAAGGTGGACAAGAGGATTTCCATAACGTCTAATGATTTACAGAAGTGCGCCACTGCAGAACAGCCTTTCCCAGCCCAAATGCTGATGGGTCGAGGCATATGCACTACCTTTCCAATACATGAAAACCTGTTGACATCTGAAGAGCACACAAGGTCAAACAGGCTAAAGAGGAAGGAAAGAGAACAGAAACAGAATCACAAGACAGCAAAAAGCCTACCAGTCCTGAAGCCTGGGGATCAAGTACGAATCCGAGATCATGATTCTGGCACGTGGTCCATGCAGGAGTTGTGCAAGAGGAAGTAAATCCACATTCATACCAGATCCAGACGGAGCGAGGGACACCTCTGAGGAGGAACCATGTGGATCTACGATTAACCCATGGCTGTGACCCATCCCCTGTCAGTACACCAAAGGGGCCAGCATATGGAGAAAATGAACATGTGGACCAGAGTTCCCAGGAAAACACCAATAGTAATGCAGCAAATGAAAGCAACACACCTGCGAAAACAAGTACCAGAGCCCAAAATCACTACGTAAAAGATGCATTTCATTGTGTGTTTCGATGTACATGTGACTAATAAAGATCTTATATCTTATAAAACCACCTCAGAGACTGACTGAAAGCTGCTGAATGGACAAGGGTTCATGGCAGGTTTATAAGGACAAAGTATTGTGTTTGTTTTCTTTAAAGGGGGAAGACGTGTTATTATGTGTTCTTTTGTAGTTATAAAAAAGAACTCCAGTTCCCAGTAGGAACAGGAAGTGGTTGTAAAAAGAGAGGGAAGGCAAGCTGTCTGGAAAAGCAGCCTGTCTGTTGCTGTCTGTGTTGTTAGTTCATAAAAACTGTTCAGATGTTAAACCCACGCGAAGTTTGTCTCTAGATGAAGAACAAACATAACAGTAGTCACTGAACACAAATACAAAGTCTTTGAGAGATCAGACTATTCAGAAAGGAACTTAAAACACCTGTAGAGCAATGAACACAGAATCCCAAACCAAACAGGAAATGGAGGCAGTAAGTTGTAGCACGGATCCATATGTGTGTGTGGAGGAGTGGAACACTGAGCACATCACCCACTCCCCCCACCCCATCGCCCCACCTACATGGACCAGCGCAGACCTGCCCAAATGTTGACCAAACCGGAGGTCAGCAAATGAGGGTGATCTCCCTTTCCCTCTCTCTCTCTCTCTCTCTCTCACTGTCTCTCTCTCTCTCTGAATGACTACCTGCTGTAACAGTTGAGCCACAACTACAATGAACGCTTGGATGTTAAAGCCAGATGATTGTGTGTGGGGTGTCCGAGGGGGTCACTGGGATCC